>NC_041345.1:28274738-28426168 GCF_004354835.1 Perca flavescens | reverse complement strand
CTTTTCATCACTTTTTTTCGACATACTATACTATGGCCTTTTCATCACTTTTTTCGACATACTATACTATGGCCTTTTCATCACTTTTTTCGACATACTATACTATGGCCTTTTCATCACTTTTTCGACATACTATACTATGGCCTTTTCATCACTTTTTTCAACATACTATACTATGGCCTTTTCATCACTTTTTTCGACATACTATACTATGGCCTTTTTATCACTTTTTTCAACATACTATACTATGGCCTTTTCTCACATACTATACTATGGCTTTTTCATCACTTTTTCGACAAAATATACTATGGCCTTTTTATCAATTTTTTCGACATACTATACTATGGCTTTTTTTCGACATACTATACTATGGCTTTTTTTTTTACCACTTTTTTCCACATACTATACTATGGCTTTTTAATCACTTTTTTTGACATACTATACTATGGCTTTTTTATCAATTTTTTCGGCATACTCTTCTATGGCCTTTTTATCAATTTTTTCGGCATACTATACTATGGCCTTTTTATCACTTTTTTCGAGATACTCTTCTATGGCCTTTTTATCAATTTTTTCGGCATACTATACTATGGCCTTTTTATCACTTTTTTCGACATACTATACTATGGCTTTTTAATCACTTTTTTTGACATACTATACTATGGCTTTTTTATCAATTTTTTCGACATACTATACTATGGCTATTTTATCAATTTTTTCGGCATATAATACTATGGCCTTTTTATCACTTTTTTCGAGATACTATACTATGGCCTTTTTATCAATTTTTTCGGCATACTATACTATGGCCTTTTTATCACTTTTTTCGACATACTATACTATGACTTTTTTTCGACATACTATACTATGGCTTTTTAATCACTTTTTTTGACATACTATACTATGGCCTTTTTATCACTTTTTCGACATACTATACTATGACTTTTTTTCGACATACTATACTATGACTTTTTTTCGACATACTATACTATGGCTTTTTAATCACTTTTTTTGACATACTATACTATGGCCTTTTTATCACTTTTATCGACATACTATACTATGGCCTTTTTATCACTTTTTTCGACATACTATACTATGACTTTTTTTCGACATCATATACTATGGCTTTTTAATCACTTTTTTTGACATACTATACTATGTCCTTTTCATCACTTTTTTCGAGATACTATACTATGGCTTTTTATCACTTTTTCGACATACTATACTATGGCCTTTTCATCACTTTTTCGACATACTATACTATGGCCTTTTTATCACTTTTTCGACATACTATACTATGGCCTTTTCATCACTTTTTCGACATACTATACTATGGCCTTTTCATCACTTTTTTCAACATACTATACTATGGCTTTTTCGACATACTATACTATGGCTTTTTCATCACTTTTTTGACAAAATATACTATGGCTTTTTTATCAATTTTTTCGGCATACTATACTATGGCCTTTTTATCACTTTCTTCGACATACTATACTATGGCTTTTTCGACATACTATACTATGGCTTTTTCATCACTTTTTCGACAAAATATACTATGGCTTTTTTATCAATTTTTTCGGCATACTATACTATGGCCTTTTTATCACTTTCTTCGACATACTATACTATGGCTTTTTTTTTTACCACTTTTTTCCACATACTATACTATGGCTTTTTTATCAATTTTTTCGGCATACTATACTATGGCCTTTTTATCACTTTTTTCGGCATACTATACTCTGGCCTTTTTATCAATTTTTTCGGCATACTAAACTATGGACTTTTTATCACTTTTTTCGACATACTATACTATGGCCTTTTTATCACTTTTTTCGACATACTATACTATGACTTTTTTTCGACATACTATACTATGGCTTTTTAATCACTTTTTTTGACATACTATACTATGGCCTTTTTATCACTTTTTTCGACATACTATACTATGGCCTTTTCATCACTTTTTTCAACATACTATACTATGGCTTTTTCGACATACTATACTATGGCTTTTTCATCACTTTTTTGACAAAATATACTATGGCTTTTTTATCAATTTTTTCGGCATACTATACTATGGCCTTTTTATCACTTTCTTCGACATACTATACTATGGCTTTTTTTTTTACCACTTTTTTCCACATACTATACTATGGCTTTTTAATCACTTTTTTTGACATACTATACTATGGCTTTTTTATCAATTTTTTCGGCATACTATAGTATGGCCTTTTTATCACTTTTTTCGAGATACTATACTATGGCCTTTTTATCAATTTTTTCGGCATACTATACTATGGCCTTTTTATCAATTTTTTCGGCATACTATAATATGGCCTTTTTATCACTTTTTTCGACATACTATACTATGGCTTTTTAATCACTTTTTTTGACATACTATACTATGGCTTTTTTATCAATTTTTTCGGCATACTATACTATGGCCTTTTTCGACATACTATACTATGGCTATTTTATCAATTTTTTCGGCATACTATACTATGGCCTTTTTATCACTTTTTTCGAGATACTATACTATGGCCTTTTTATCAATTTTTTCGACATACTATACTATGGCCTTTTTATCACTTTTTTCGACATACTATACTATGGCCTTTTTCGACATACTATACTTTGGCTATTTTATCAATTTTTTCGGCATACTATACTATGGCCTTTTTATCACTTTTTTCGAGATACTATACTATGGCCTTTTTATCACTTTTTTCGACATACTATACTACGACTTTTTTTTCGACATACTATACTATGGCTTTTTAATCACTTTTTTTGACATACTATACTATGGCCTTTTTATCACTTTTATCGACATACTATACTATGGCCTTTTTATCACTTTTTTCGACATACTATACTATGACTTTTTTTCGACATACTATACTATGGCTTTTTAATCACTTTTTTTGACATACTATACTATGTCCTTTTTATCACTTTTTTCGAGATACTATACTATGGCTTTTTATCACTTTTTCGACATACTATACTATGGCCTTTTCATCACTTTTTTCGACATACTATACTATGGCCTTTTCATCACTTTTTTCGACATACTATACTATGGCCTTTTTATCACTTTTTCGACATACTATACTATGGCCTTTTCATCACTTTTTCGACATACTATACTATGGCCTTCTTATCACTTTTTTATAGTATGTTGAAAAAAGAGATGAAAAAAAGCCATAGTATAGTATGTAGAAAAGAATTATGAAAAAAGTCATACTATAGTATGTCGAAAAAAAATTATAAAAATATAGTATAGTATAGTAAAAAAAAAAAATAAATAGTATAACGAAAAAAAAGTGACAAAAAAGGCATAGTATATTCCGTACGCATAGGTAGATGAGGTGGCTGAGTGGATAAGGTGATGGACTGTCAATCCTTCGGGCCCTTCCCGCGTGGGTTTGAATCCCATCCTTGTCGAACCATAGGTAACTGTTCTGCTAAACTCGACATACTATACTATGGCTTTTTCATCACTTTCTTCGACATACTATACTATGGCCTTTTTATCACTTTCTTCGACATACTATACTATGGCCTTTTTATCACTTTTTTGGACGTACTATACTATGGCCTTTTTCGACATACTATACTATGGCTTTTTTATCAATTTTTTCGACATAGTATGCTATGGCCTTTTTATCACTTTTTTCGACATACTATACTATGACTTTTTTCGACATACTATACTATGGCCTTCTTATCACTTTTTTATAGTATGTCGAAAAAAGAGATGAAAAAAAGCCATAGTATAATATGTAGAAAAGAAGTATGAAAAAAGTCATACTATAGTATGTCGAAAAAAGTGATAAAAAAGCCATAGTATAGTATGTTGAAAAAAGTGATAAAAAAGCCATAGTATATTCCGTACGCATAGGTAGATGAGGTGGCTGAGTGGATATGGTGATGGACTGTCAATCCTTCGACATACTATACTATGGCCTTTTTATCAGTTTTTCGACATATTCTACTATGGCCTTTTTATCACTTTTTTCGACATACTATACTATGGCCTTTTTATCACTTTTTTGGACATATTATACTATGGCCTTTTTCGACATACTATACTATGACTTTTTTCATAATTTTTTTCGACATACTACACTATGACTTTTTCGACATACTATACTATGGCCTTTTTATCACTTTTTTCGACATACTATACTATGACTTTTTTCATAACTTTTTTCGCCTTAATATACTATGGCTTTTTTTTATCACTTTTTTCCACATACTATACTATGGCTTTTTTATCACTTTTTTCAGCATACTATACTATGGCCTTTTTCGACATACTATACTATGACTTTTTTCATAATTTTTTTCGACATACTATACTAAGGCCTTTTTATCACTTTTTTCGACATACTATACTATGGCCTTTTTCGACATACTATACTATGACTTTTTTCATAACTTTTTTCGCCTTAATATACTATGGCCTTTTTATCACTTTTTTCGACATACTATACTATGGCTTTTTCATAATTTTTTTCGACATACTATACTATGACTTTTTCGACACACTATACTAAGGCCTTTTCATCACTTTTTTCGACATACTATACTATGGCCTTTTTATCACTTTTTTCGACATACTATACTATGGCCTTTTTATCACTTTTTCGACATACTATACTATGGCTTTTTCATAATTTTTTTCGACATACTATACTATGACTTTTTCGACATACTATACTATGGCCTTTTTATCCCTTTTTCAACATAATATACTATGGCCTTTTTAATCACTTTTTTGGACATACAAAAATTTTGACATTTGGGCCACTTGGGGGCAGCACAACAAGTTTAGATGTTGATGAACATATGGTGTGAATCTCTGAGATAGCCACGCCCCCTTCATTTGACCATAAGAAGTGGGACTACATAGAGAGGGAAATGAACACGTGACATTATGAAATAAAAGTCTACTAAAATAAAATAAATTGACATTATGTGAAATAAATAAAAGCAGAACCTATTTATTTATTTATTGAACTGAATTGACTCATTTATATACAGTATGTATTCATATATTTAAAGCCTACTATTCATTTCAGGATGTATTTCACATTTGTTCATTTATTTAACGTCGAATAAAATGGCATTCCATATATCAGAGCATGTTTGCTGGAAACAGTGAACTGGAAGATGCTACACACCGTAGAGCAGCAGACTTGGTGTTCTTTTCACATTACATCGACGCACACATTTTGACTAGAGAGTGCAGCTTTAAACTTTCTTTTGAGAGATATAACTAGTTAACGTTAATACAATATCGATGCTGGATTAACATGACAAAGAGGACAACTACTCTGAAACCAAACATGGATGTGTCAACTCATCATGTTATGCTACTTAACACTCCTAATAATCTACATTCATCTCAGTTGTAGTTACTAGCCTAGTTCCTTTTCAGATCAAGAATTGTATACATCAAACATATGAATTGCTACGGATGAAACTACCCAACAGCAAATACAGTTGACATACAATTTGACATTCAGATGCTGCTAGGACAGTAATGAATTTGGAATAAAATTCCAATCATATCTACATAATACATCTAACACGTTCAATTGAGCCATTACATAATGAGTACATTTACTTTTGAAACTTTACACTAATAGAGATTTTGAATACTTCAAAAGAAGTAGTTTTTTTTTTTAATTATTGCTACTTTTACTGACAGACACAAAAAGTAGTACAACAAATAGTTAGGCAGTAGCCAAAGCACACCTGTAGGCCTGTGTAAACATGTCATTATAGATATGTGATGTGCACAGTACATCTCAAATGAGCCACGATCTGAGCTGCGTCATCATGTCGCCCTAATCTGCGAGCTGTGTGAATAGGACAGTGTGGTGGGGGGAGTGTGTGTGTGTGTGTGTGGGGTGGGGAGGGTTTTTTGTTGAGAGGGGGGCGCAGTGCAGAAGTTTTGATCTTTCTCACCCTGAACTCCTCTAGGAGCCGGTACGTTTTGCCCCCGTAGACACAGACCCTGGCCATGGCCTCGCACACCGGGCAGCACTCCTTGTATCCCATCCGCGTGCACCGGGGGTGGATGCGGGGACACTTGGGTCGGACGCACACGGGACCGTCCGCGGTGCACGTGCACGGACACGCCGTGGGGCTCGGGTAATAGACCTCTCCGATGCCGTAAACGAAGCCGTGGTCGTCGATGCACCACTTCCCCCGGTAGTCCGCGAACTCGTAGTCCAGGTCGCTCTTGGAGGAGTACTCCGCCGCCACCGCGAGCTCCGCCACGCGCCCTGGGCCGTGCGGCAGCAGCAGAACCAGGACCAGAACCAGAACCAGCGCGGTGGAGAGGCAGCTGAGCGCGCGGGGCTCGTGGCTCATGGTGAACAGGTTACCCGCACCGACGACGGCACCGACCGTGTGTGTGTTTGTGTGTGTGTGTGTGTGTGACTGGCTGCTGCGCTCCGGTGCGCTTCTCCTCCCCCCGTCAGGGGCGCCGCTGACGCCGACACATGCATGCGCGTCAGTCCGGACTGTCACTAATCCCCTTCTCCCACTGGTGAAAAACACACGCATGGAGCTCTAATCTCTAGGTGTGACTTCATAACTCATAACTTCATAACATAACTCTGAAAATGAGATTTAGGCTTACCGCTACTCAGCTGATTGACAGTAGACGATTTGCTCTTTAAAGCTACGGAAGAGATTAGATGATGTGGGACACCCCCACCCTCATTGGCAGGCCCGGATTAACAGTGGGGTGACCTAAGGGGAGCACATTCGAAGCTGCCCCCTTCTCCCACTTTCATTAAAGACTATAGACTATATGAGATCTTTTTTTTATTTATTTCTTGCTCTTCGAATTTCACTGTGGTTTTCACTGTCAGGTAGGATATTTTTCTTTTCAAAATGTTTTATTTTGAAAAGCACTGTAAAATATTTACTCTGCAAACCCTTGGTGTTCTCTCAATGAGCTTCATGAGGTAGTCACCTGAAATGGTTTTACCTTCACAGGTGTGCCTTGTCAGGGTTAATTAGTGGAATTTGTTCCCTTATTAATAAAAAAGCAAAGGGTGGCTACTTTAAAGAATTTAAAATATAAGACATGTTTTCAGTTATTTCCCACTTTTTTGTTAAGTACATAATTCCATATGTGTTCATTCATAGTTTTGATGCCTTCAGTGAGAATCTACAATGTAAATAGTAATGAAAATAAAAAGGAAACGCATTTCAATGAGGTGTGTCCAAACTTTTGGCCTGTACTGTATATATATATATATATATATATATATATATATATATATATATATATATATATATACATATATATATTACATTACATGTCATTTAGCTGACGCTTTCATCCAAAGCGACTTACAATTAATCGTGTTCAACCTTGAAAGTGCAAACTCTAGACAAGTAGTAAGTGCAAGTACATTAGCTTTAAATAGGTAATGCTACAAATCAAAGTGCAACATCAAGAAAAAAAAAAATATATATATATATTTATTTTTTTCCCACATTCTTTAACCGAGGTGTAGTTGGAAGAGATGCGTTTTTAGGCTTTGGCGGAAGATGCACAGGTTTTCGGCCATCCTGATGTCAATAGGGAGCACTTTCCACCATTTATTATCATTAAAGGGTGGAACATTGGCAAAAAAAAAAAATATATAAAAAATAAATAAAATTACACATCAAATAAATGTTTCCCAAAGATAGTTTCTGTCATTTTAGGTAGTTTCTTTTATCATGTCGATGTTTGGTCAAGTTTTCTCAGTTTCTATTAGGTATTTGATGCTATAAAAAAAAAACACAGGGTGAAACGTCATGATTGACAGCTGTGATTGTCTCCATTGATCAATTCCAAGCACTAGCTGCTGGTGTGGCAGAAACACAAGAGAAAGACTGAGAAATCATCTTTATTTGGATAGAGAAGTTCAGACAGTAGAAAAAAAAAAAAAAAAAATAATACAGGCTTATTACTAAAAACAGTCCTTTAAATGCACAAGTGACTGAGGTTACATTTGGATGAGGGTAGCGTGTGCATTTCTCTGCTTGTGGTGTAAACATGAATATGCAGTCTATAGGAGGACTGGTCTTTAAAAAGAAATAGCCTCACCTTATGGAGAAGCTCTTACAGATTAGATGCTAAGTGAGAAATGGGTCAGGTCTTTCTACATAAAATGTGATGAATACAGGGGGAACAAACAGCAGGGGCAACTTTTTATAGCCACAGATTTTAATGGAAGCACCTTGGAAACTATCATTAATAACTACGGCCTATTATTTCATTTTATTTTTTTCTTGTTTTGTCTTACACTTTAACCTCAATAACGGTTTTCCACGACCTCGGCGCCTCAGTAATTGTCCAGTTGCTTGCAGGATCCGGGTTAGTATGTAGTTCTAGCATGCAGAATGCGAGTGCACGGCCATAACTAAAAATGTGCCTCGCTCCCTTACTAACTTCAGACCTGGAAACATCCCCAGTCAAACTGAAACCTCTTAGAAAATGTATGTTCATGTCAATATAAAAGAATTTGAGTACATTAATCTAAAAGGTTCCACTAGATCTCTAAAAACAAAACAAAAGCAGTAAAAGTAGTTTTGCAAATCACACAAACTGATACAAGATTTTGAAGTGTTAAAATGGGGGTGGGGGGGTGTGAGAGAGAACGTACGCTGAGCTTCAGACAATTGAGACTCAGACCATGAATTATGTTTATGATTTGTACCCCTTTTAAGTTTGCAGCTGGGGCCTTATTTAAGGAAACCAGCAGGGCTGATTTAAATGTCTGTACATCAAAACTGAGCGCTATAGAAAGACCTCTATGTGGAACTCCAGTTTGAGCGACATCCCCGCTATACAAAGTCTACACAGTGGGGGTTACTGGAGGTTTACATTGGAGTGGAAATAAAAAAAATAAAACAGCCATCAGCATGCACCCTCTCCCTACAAACTACTGCTGGAATCACCTTTTTCTCTCCTGGTTTCATAGATGAAGGGAAGGATTATGGAGCAGCTGGCCATGAGCGCAGAATCAGAGCTTCAACGAGATTTAACGAGTTGATCGACAATCGGGAACTATGTCGATAGTCAATTAAGAGTTTTTGGCTTTTATATTTCAAATTGCCATGCGATAAAATGCTAAAGATTCTGTAGTGCCAGCCTCTCAAACGTGAGTATTTGCTGCTTTTCTTTGCCAACTGGAAAAAGTACGGTAGGATTTAGTGACGGATGGTTGACGACAAAGAGGAGCACGCGGCAGTTGCCATTTAACAGCCCCGCAGCATCCTGGTTGTAGGGCTGCTCCCTCTTAGTCGACTAGTCAACTAATCGGTCGTTTTGGTCTTATTCGACTTAGATCTCTTTAGTCGATTAGTCACGTTTGATGCTTTTTTTCATGCCAAATCACTTCTTTCCAAGAAACGTACGAGCACATCTCTGGTAAACACAAGAATTAAAGTGGTCATTTGCATGACTCTTTTGCGGAGAAACAGATCAGTCGATTAAATCAACTAATCGATTAGTCAATACAATTGAATGAGTGTTAGTCGACTAAGAATTTCTTCAATTGAGCACAGCCCTACCTGTTTGAAGTCTGTCTGTGTCTGTGTGTGTGTGTGTGTGTGTGTGTGTGTGTGTGTGTGGTTATTTGACACTGACAAAATCCATCCATCCAAGTGACATTGTAAGAAATTTTGACCCCAGTTTGCGTTCCAGGAAAAATTCGTACGAAACTCCAATTCATTCAGACACATCTTCAAACCAGGTGAGCGGAGTACATTTATATATATCAAAAAAAAAAAAAAAAAAAGGAAAACCTACACAGATTTAAGTAAAATCCTAATTATCTCGTTACCCCCCCCAACAGCGTAGGGCTTGTCCGGGCTGCATGAGGCTGGATGACGAAAAGCCTTCATCACTCGCGTACAAAATACGTGTGTGTGGAACTGTTTATTGACCATACTATCAGACCGCCCATTCACTAGATCTGTATCGACGTCTCACTGCCCCCCCGGCTGCTGCTCCGTCCAGGCAGAGCTGCAGCGCTGGGGAGGACCCCACAGTTACCGCTGTGTATCTGACAAAAAAAACGCACTACTACATGTCATACGGCTGGGCGCCCTGGCTGGGGGGCAGCAGCGGCGGCGGCGGAGGGGGGGCCGGCTCTTCTGAGGCGGGGGCGGGCGGAGGCGCCGCTGCCACATTAGGGTTCGGCGCGCCCGAGTTGGCTTCCTGGGCCGGCGGGGGGTCGGGGACCGCCGGGGCCGAGGCTCCCGGGGCGCCCTCGGAGGAAGGGGGGGGCATGATGCTGCTGCTGCTGCTGCTGCTGTCGTCGCTGGGGGCAATGCTGGTGGGGGTGCTGCTCTCCCTGGGGGGCTCGGGGGGAGGGGTGGCTTTGTCAGAGGCAGAGGGGGGGGGTCAGATGGAGGCGGCGGAGCGGGCTGGGGGTCTGAGGAGGGCTCCGCAGGCACTGCCTCATCTGGGGAGGGAATAAGGAGAGAGAGGGAGGGAGGGGGAGAGAGAGAGAGAGAGGGAGATGCTTTTAGATCAACATGTTTAATAAAAAAATTTAAATAAACAATATTATTTCCCACTTCCGCCAGCGCCTTGTGTGTGAATGGGTGAATGAGAGGCAACTTGTGAAGAGCTTTGTTCGGTAAAGTAGAAATGCACTAAAGACAATATGAGGAAAATATCAAATTGCGATGATTTTGACTGATATTTCGATATGAGTCACGATATTGGAGGGAATGATCATTTTTTTCTAGTCTGTAGGATATGATTTGTAGGCCGGGACGTCTCTGCAGCACCACAATACTTGATGCAGAATGGTTTGACACATTTTGCCTTAATATTGCACCCCCCCTCCAACATGAGCTGGAATATTTGGAGAATAAAGGTCGGGATATTACAGGGAAAATAAACTTTTTTTTTTTTTTTTTTAAAGTTGGAATATTTGCACAATGTGTTTTGGACAACATGGCATCATGACTTTGCGTAAACATACACGGCACTTTCCTAAAGCCAAATGGCGCGTTATCTGTACGCATTTTGAGCTTTCCGCGTGCATGTCTACAGCGTGGCGTCGCCACGTGGCGTCTTATCGCGAGAACGTGGCGTACTATCACGAGAACAACGTCACACGCGTGTAAAAAAAAAAAAAAAAAGTTGGGTTTTGGAAAAGAACATTGGGAAAGGCTTTTGTAAGAAACGACAAAAAAAAACGCATAGGAAAACAATAAACGGTTGAGTTTAGGAAAGAAGCATTGGGGAAGGCTTAAAAAAAAAAAAAAAAAAAAAAGGTTGAGAAACGCCACACGCTTGATAGTCAATTAAGAGTTTTTGGTTTTTATATTTCAAATTGCCATGCGATAAAATGCTAAAGATTCTGTAGTGCCAGCCTCTCAAACGTGAGTATTTGCTGCTTTTCTTTGCCAACTGGAAAAAGTACGGTAGGATTTAGTGACGGATGGTTGACGACAAAGAGGAGCACGCGGCAGTTGCCATTTAACAGCCCCGCAGCATCCTGGTTGTAGGGCTGCTCCCTCTTAGTCGACTAGTCGACTAATCGGTTGTTTTGGTCTTATTCAACTTAGATCTCTTTAGTCGATTAGTCACGTTTGATGCTTTTTTTCATGCCAAATCACTTCTTTCCAAGAAACGTACGAGCACATCTCTGGTAAACACAAGAATTAAAGTGGACGCGATCCCAGCTCTCCTGGGTGAAAGCGCTGCGTTTTACCCATCCGTGGACTTGCTTAACTTACTTACTGCGAAAATTCACATGGCGGCCGAACGGCGTTGATAAACACGCTAAAAAGCGATTATGCGTCTTGATAACACGCCAAAACGGCATACGAATTGGCGTGTCATACATACGCCGCTTTATGAGATCAGTCTGGTTTTGGATTCATTTTGCAGCCCTAGATAAACGCAGTCCATTTCCCGTCCATCTGAACGGCGTGGCTACCTGTCTCCATCGGTGTGGGCTTGTCCTCCTCCTTGGTCCCTGAGGTGGGGTTAGCCGGGCTGCTAGCATTAGCACCGGCCTGCTCTGCAGCTTTGTTTCCAGCAGCCTCCTGCTGCTGCTGCTGCTGCTGCTGCTGCGCCGCCTGCTGGGCGGCTTTCTCCGCCTGCTCGGCCGCCTCACGCTCCCTCTCCTCCGCCCGCCGCCTGGCCGCCTCCTCCGCCGCAGCCATCTCCGCTGCCAGCTTGTCCATGTCCACCTCCACCTTCTGACTGCACAGCTGGAGACACGGGGGAACACTGGGTTTAAACAGTGGCTTCAACTAAGCCCAATTCTCCGTGTACAAATTCACCTCGAGTTGTCGTCAGATTGAGACACACATCGGCGTAGATGAAGTGAGGCGACAACGCGTTCCCGTATGAATGCTCCATTTATCGTTCGAGAGTTCAACGAATACAACATCAGTAACAACCCTCTCCCTTTGGTTACACGTTCACATTTGGTCCAGGGTTAATCCAACAACCTAAACCTGTGGTTAACACGTTATACCAGATGGATGTTTGGCATTCTGGAATAAAACCTCATCCGTGCTTCTCACTCAGCTGTCCCTAGCAGGGGGTTGCATGATACCTCCACTCAATATCGTTATCGCAATATCACGCTGCGCAACATTATATCAAAAGTGTAATATGACAGTCAGTTGAAATAAACCCTGGGTTGTAAGAAAAGTTGTTTTAATTTGTTATGAATCAATTTTTTATGCGTTTTCCCGC
The DNA here is from genome assembly GCF_004354835.1 of Perca flavescens. NCBI lineage: Eukaryota > Metazoa > Chordata > Actinopteri > Perciformes > Percidae > Perca > Perca flavescens. The sequence goes on along the minus strand of NC_041345.1, from coordinate 28,413,411 downwards.
CACTTTGGTAGTTTTACATAGGTTTAAAAAGTATCGAAATGAATATTGATATCGCAATATCACATTTTGTCAATATCGTGCACCCCTAGGCCCTAGGTAAAGAAATGCTGCCGCACCCGCTTCAGTTCAGTGTTGAAGGAGTCGGTGGTCTCCAGGAAACGTCTTTTCTTGTCTTGGTGGCGGTCCTCAATCTGCAGAAGTTCTGCCTCCAGCTTCCTCTGAAACACACGAGGGAGAGACAGGTGAGACACACCGATAGTCCTTTCACACCAATCGCTTTAAATCGGGATTATACCCAGGGTGCACCTGAACGGGGTAACCTCTCTCGACCTGCATGGCTTCGACGACCCAGGTCGCGAAGACTGGGGTCGATTTCGTTGTGAATTGCGCACGACCTGGGTCGCTACCAGGACAAATGACGTGATTGGTTGGAAAGGACAGTGGGGCCGTCGCACACTCGGGACTGCAAGAAACTAGGGTGTTCACAAGCGGCGTCAACAGCAGCAGAGCGGAGTAGAGGTGGCACGATTCGTGAAAAAACATCCGAACCGCTGGGATAACATACTCCGTACTTAACGTTGGCTTCGTAATGTTGTACTAACGTTACTCCGTGCGTAACGTTAGCTTAGACCTCGCAATGCCTTGCGTTTCTCACTCCCGCTAAATTATTGTTCATAAGACGTGACATGAGTGACACATGTGGGTAGGCCAAGGTCGAGAAGAGGGAGATTAGCTAACGTTAGCTAACATATTTATATATTAAAAAAAAAAAAGAAAAGAAAAAAAGTCACATTCGAACAGTAATTTCAGCATTCGAATAGTATTGATTTTTTTACTATTCGAATTATATTCCAATTTCGGCATTCGCTCCAACAACCCTGGTGTTGACTAGCCAGACCCTCCTCCGCAGCGCTATGGAGGAAGGTCCGGCAAAAGCGAGACTCATGCTCAACCTACCTGGTGCACCATGAGAGACTGGACCTGCCTCTTAAGGACCTGCATGCGGGCCGTGGTGACCACCGAGCGGACATCTGGCACCACAATCTCACTGAGGATGTCACTGATGAGCCGGTGGTTCCTCTGGAAGCGAGAGGCGGCTGTGTGCTTCACCGAAAAACCATCATCGTAGTCTGGCCAGAGGGGAAAAAGTAGACACTTGACGTGAGCACCGAGGCGGAGGAGGGGAGCAACTGCGCTTACACATGCTTTGCAGATGTCCGCCCTAAAAATGACCTTTTAAGTGCAAAGAACTAGAAGAACTCCAACTGAAAACTGGTGCACTGGATGATTTGCAGCACCGCACTGTCTCATCTTTAACGCTGTGTGTAACGACACATCGATCTGGATCGAAATATTGATTCAATGATCCAATCTCATCGAAGCAAAGGGAAAATATCAATATTCCCTATTTACATATATTCTTTTATTTTTATAAAAAAAAAGAAGAAGAATAGTTTGTTTTTCATTTACATGTCTGGAAGAGCTCAGTAATAAAATTGTCAAATCATAATTTAGGGGCTATGACTTGATGCAATTGTGTTAATGGGCATGTAGTCTATATCCTTGATGTTCAACACGTCTGTTGGTTTTTTTTCCCTCTCTTAGTGTTGGCGCTCTAACCTCCGCTGGATCTCTGAGGACTATGGTTAACTGCTCCTCAGATCTCTGCAGGGTAAATCCAGACAGCTAGCGAGACTATCTGTCCAGTCTGAGTTTTCACTCGCACAACTATTTTAGAGCGGCTCTGTGCGGAGATTAGCGCCGCCCATGACGATTGTGATCGGTTTAAAGAAATGCCACTAAACCAGAGCACGTTTTTCTCCCATCCTTGAATGCTGGACTAGCCAGACCCTCCTCCGCTCCACAGCGTGTGGAGGGTCGGGCAAAAGCGGGACTAACGGGCATGTGTTGTCGTCTCATATCGATCGCAGGCCCCCAAATTCAATCAAAATCAGACTGTGGCAGACTTTGTGACATCAGCAAATATCGTATCATTTAAAGAATCAACATATCGTATCGCGATACACATTGGGATTTAAAACCTTATAAAATGCGAGTTGGCTTTCACATCTATTCATGATTTTAAACCACTATTAAACATCTTTGATATCTTGATTGATGCACTTTAGAAATTATTTTCAAACCTCCCATGTCCAAAACTTACCATCAGGGTCTTCGGCGGGCTGAATGCTCATGTAAGGCTCTCCTTTGTCCATACGACTCTGCCTTTGTCTGCTCTCCTCCTCCATTGCGGCCTCTGCGCGGTTCTTGGCGTTGACGTAGGCCAGGTAGGCTGGTGAGTTGTGGTAGGCCTTTAGAGAGTCGTTATACTCGATCTGACATGGGGGAGAGAGAAAGCAAGGCTGCAGTCACACCGCATCACAGACTACAGGTGAAACATAACGTTACACTCTATTGTGTTTTAGCCTGGTCCCCAGTTATGGGATAAGACACAAGGCTGCAGAGTTTTTATCCAGCCTCCCTGCCTTCAAATGAATGTGTGGCGATGGAGTTTGTGGTATTCTATTTTTACTGCAAATGTATATTCGTTCCAAATAGGGCCGGGTACCGAATACTATACTTTTTAGGCACCGACCAAATTGCTTCCTTAGTATTGAGTAGTGAAAAATGCCTCCATATGTCCATACGTACACACAGTACTGGTTAGACTAAAATTGGGACATTTCCAGCAGCTCACCTTCTCAGCTTCGTACTCGTTCAGGTAGTCCTGTTTCTCTTCATCAGTCAGGTCTCTCCACATCCCGCCGATAATCTTTCCAATCTCCCACAGCTTCAGGTCGGGGTTGGATGCCTTCACTTGGTCCCATACCTTGCATTTGCACGCAGACGACCAGAAAGCACAGACACGTCACAACAGGGCAACTGCAGTTAAATGTAAGTTAGCTAACTATAAGACAGTGACGGAAACAAAGGAGGAAAAGTGCAAAGGAAAGAAGTTAGTCCCCAAATGATAAATCTATTGGACAGAACCATCAACTAAGAACTACCACAAACCATTCAAATGTGTAGCACATTTGGGTTGCAAAATGGCTGGATGGAATGAAATGAAATATATCTAAAAGATAGAATCACCAGTTTTTTTGGCTACATGAATTTTTAAGAGTAGATTTTGTCTTTATGCCATGGCCAGTGTTAAAAATGTCAGCTCTACAACTAGAGAAGCGGTGGAGCGACAAGCCCGGAAGGGGGGAGGAGGGGGGGGGGAAATGAAGGCCCGGAGCAGATCATGCTTGCAGAAGGAAACGAGGAGATTTAATTTGTCTTTATCGTTGACAAACACAAAAGGAGGCTTCTGTAAGCCAACGGGATAACTGAGTGGAGAGCGCTCCACCAGGCGGTGGAGGTGGTGGTGAAGGCGTCATGGCTTGGCTGTTTCGCCCCCTAAAACCCCTGCAATATTTCAGGGGATGGGAGGACAAGCAGTAAAAGCAGACACCGTGGATGGGTGTCTTACCTTCCTGCTTACCTTCCGGCTGTACCGCATGTAAGGCATCAGTGGCTTGTCTGGAGGCTTGGGAGGCTTTGGGACCGTGACGCCTGAGGAGTTCTGTGGGAGGGAGGGCAGAGAGAGAGAGAGAGAGAGAGAGAGAGAGAGAGAGAGAGAGAGAGAGAGAGAGAGGGGGGGGGGGGGACAAAGAAGGGTAGACAAGTGTGAATGAGAAGATGGAAGGGGGAACAAAAAAAAGAGACAGAGGTTTAGAGTAAGAGGCAAGAAAAGCAAACAAAAACACTGTCATAATACATCCGCTGATTATGGTCTGATAATGCTGAGGCTTGTGAGAAGGCAAAATAAGGAGGTGTACATGTAAACGTGACAATACACAATCTTAAATGGTCCTGGATGCTTTCCTGCAGCTGGATAAATGCATTTGTGATGATCATTTTGGCAGCCAACCGTCCCATGGCTTGAAGAATTTATAAAGACTGTCCAAAGGGAATCGAACAATTTTAATAAGGGAAAACTGTTTGGTGTCTATTGAGGGTGTTGACTGATTAGAGCTGGGCGATATGGAAAAATCTAATGCCAATCTAATATCACGATATTGTTGACCAAATACCTCAATATCGCAGATATATTGCAGGGTTGACAATTGGTGCTTACGAAAAAATATTTACACAATGAGATTTTTGATAAATATCAAATGTGTATATAATAACTAAGTGGGAAAAGGCAAATAATAGAAAAGCTAGAACAGTCTGGTAAGTTCAAAATAAATTGCCAGTTAGCAAGACAACAAGCCATGTGAGTTTTGTGGGTGAAACAACAGGAACTATATCAGATACGCTCCTGCCCGACTAACTTCTCATTGGTCGGAGAATCACTGGAAAAACACTGAAAAATAAAACACGGGCGTTGAGCATTTTATTTATTTATTATGATGTGTTTTTTATTATGATGTGTTTTTCCACGACAATGTTCTGATATTTTCTTCATTACGTTTTCCTTTTCAATCTTTTTCAGTTTTAACTTTCTGTCACCGGTTTGGTGTGGTGGGGTTTGAGGGGCGGGGGCACAGAAAGCATGATTTACAATCTTCAGATAACGCCAGTCTGTCATACGGTAATGTCTTCCTTTAATTTACCCGGAACCCAAACAGCCAAGTATGTTGAGTCCGTTTCTCTGTGCCTTTTGTTTTTACATTAGAACCGGACTGGTTAAAGTCAGGGCATTTTGCGACAATTCTTTTTAAAACTACTCGCACATGTGTGACCCTGCAAATTTGAGGACTTGTTTTCTTCATGTTGAAAAAGTAGGAGGGAGCGAGTCTGCCAGAGTTGGCCAGTGTGTGTGAGAGGAGAAGGGTCCGTGAGTGATTAGTCAACTGCATAACCCTGTAAACTACACTTGTGTGTCCTCTCATTGTCCACACATGCTGTTGCACAGTGCTGTGGTTGACATGTTTCCGTATAAAATAATGACGTTGCAGACATTTGCGACAGGTGATCCGCAGCCGAAGTTCATCCGTTTTGTTTTGCTAAAGACCATAAATTGGCAGGGAAAATGCTGCATAGTAATTAGAGATGGTCCGGTATCGGCTCCGATACTGCCTTAAACGCTGGTATCGGGAAGTACTGGAGTTAATGCACCGATCCGATACCACGTAATAAAACCCTACAGAAAATCTACGTTAAAGTAGTTTGTTATTTTTCCGTTATAACTGACTGTCAAATTGGAGAATAAAAGAAAGTTCTGAGGCATTCATTGTTTGTGTTTGTTCATGTGTTACAAAAGTTTAACCTGAGCCAGACTGACAACAAAGATAGAAGTAATATCACATCCATACAGGGATAGTAGTATACAGCTGTTAAAACATAATAAAATATATGACACACTGGTATCGGATCGGTACTCGGTATCGGCCGATACCCAAGTTCAGGTATCCGAATCGGTAAACAAAAAATGGTATCGGGCCATCTCTAGTAGTAATAGCCGATAAGGAGTTAACGTTAGCCCTCATCTCTTCATCACACGTTGTTTACTGTCTCAACCTGGCTTGTGTGCACTTCCAGTCGGCGAAGCTGTGTTGAAAGACCTCTGCAGTGTTCGGCTCGTCAAAAAATCAACCACATTTTTACTCAGTCTTGTCTCAGACAAAAAGGACGGGATTTTATTTCAACACCACAACTGGGATAGTGGGATATCACTTAATTGCCCGTGTATTCACTGATATTATTGATTTATTTAAAAAAAAAAAATATAGGCTGCTAAATAACTATTTTCGTCGTAAAAACAAATAGTGCTTGTGTGAGTGTCATGAGCTCCTCTCTCTTTGGCTCCCTCATCACCCAATATTTCCCACACTGGGTGTTAGATAGCTAGGTACTCCACTTTCTATGGAAGTTTAATCACCTTAGATATGATTGCTCTTTCAGTTTAAAAAAAAAAAAAAAAAAAAAAGAGGAGGAACTTAGAGCCCTATTGAAATGTGTTTCTTCTTCGTATTCTTATTTTATGTGTTTGAATGAAGATGTGAGATGTTTGGGTTACTCAAAAACACTAGAAAATTGCAACGCATGTCAAATTTGGTGAAAAATGCGATCTGATATCGGTCTCGGCCTTGGCCCTGGCAAATTGGCTCAATAGCGCCCCCCTAGCAGTTATCAAAGTTAGAGCCCCCTCTTTTAACCCTCACGTAGAGGCATGAAAGCTACGTGCGTCGCCGCGACGTGTAGTTACATTTTTCGGGTCGGACCCTGCGCCGTCGATTCGACGCACAACTATAAAAAGGCCTTAACATACTCCCCCTACAGATTTCACCCGATCGACTTCAAAATTGGTCAGTACAATCTTAAAGATGGGTCTGGCTTGTCAGGCTATCTTTAAGATTGGAACTCACCATTGATAGGGCTCAATCCGAGGGGCAGGATAAACGGTTGTCTTTCAAATTCCTGCAATAGGATAGCGCTACAACCAGGCAGAGCAACGAAGAAGGTAGCAGAGCTAGTTGATAGATTAAACTTTTGCCGTATCCGCTGAACTCCAAGTCTTCCAGAAGACCGCTGTTCCCAGGAGCAGCAGCAGCCATAAGCCCCGCCCACCAACTCTATACACAATGTGATTGGCCTGACCAAAATTTGGTTTTTCCAGCTCACAAGCCAACAGAGAGTGCCTAGACTGACCCTGGCTGCAAAATAAATTTGCTGCCACTAGATTTCTAGGCTTATCTTAAAAACCTTGCCAAAGCTAAATTGCGAAGCTTTTACACTCGTATCCAATGGTGTGGGCGTGGCCATGTGTCAAATTACCATATAACGCCGAAAAACGGGTAGTCGTTTGTAATTCAAGTGTACATTGTCCAATCTGCCTCAAATTTGTAATGTCTAATTAGAGAAGAGTATACAAGTCAAACATGAGTTATAGTCATAACACCACCTACTGGCAACAGGTAGTAAGCCCTGAGGGAAATAATTGGTTTTTACTGAAATTTACACGATGTGGTTGACAAAAAAATACAGCAACATGACGTATAAATAGTGTGTGTTCTCTAGCGCCACATAGTGGACACAGGAAGTGGTGCACAATTAGTATGTCATTTCCAACGCTATGCACTATATGGAGGGAATTAAGTCTAAATCTTGTGTTCAGCAGTAATGGAAATACACGGCCGGTGTCGACTGGGAGCTGAGGGCACACCCGGAGTGCACGGTGCTTGCAGCTTTAATTTTAGTTTTAGCCTTTAGTCATAGCATAGAAAATGCTTTTGACGTGATGCCTTTTGGGAACGTGTTTGTTCAGTGTTCGTACAGTGTAATATACACAACTAAGTTATAAGCAAAAATGTAAGGAGCCTAGCTAGAAAGGATAGCTATATATTCACTAGTTAGAATGAAGCTCATATACGGTGTTACTTAATAAATAATTTAAGCCTTTTTGATGCTCCTTTCATTCCACTTCGCCCCATATCTATGCACTTATATTTAGCCCAAGACTCCCTATTATCCTGAGCCCATCCCCCTTTCCTGTTTTTTTCTCTCTCCAAATCCCTCCATCAGTTCATTACCCTGCTGGAGCCTCCGGAGCTCCCTCCCAGGCGGAGGTTGTTGTAGGCCAGATGGCTGTAAGGGTTGTAGCCCACAAACCCTGGGGTGGAAGGCATTTGCTGATGGAAGACAAATGAGACAAAACACGAATGAGAAATGGCTTACAAACAAGAGGAGGAAGAGGGATAAACATAAATAAGTGAAAAGGGGGAAAACATGGAAATATATGTGTCTTTTGCTTGTTTGTTTTCCATGATGTCATCATGCAAGGAAAAAAAAAGAAAAAAAGGCAATTGACCAACAGGCTAGCATTCAAAATGAATCCACAACATGTGAATGTTGCATGTAAATAAGGAATAACAAGCTCAGGCCACCCTCTATTAAATCGCAAGATGCATTTAATTAAAATTGAGTTGAATTAGCCATGTGACCATTTCAACTTTAAAACAGCACCGTGCCCACTGAATGTAAGGTAATGAAAAGCATCAAAACAAGCATGTTGGCTCTTTAACATGTGCTTAACTCTGACCTTTGATGCCAAAAAAGGTTAAGATCTTAAAGCAGATTTACTTCGTAAAAGAGGCACATTGACCCATTCTGAGCAAGACCTTAAATAAGTGGTGGTATGACAGGATAGAACAGAAGTGAGAGTGAGAGCGATGATGGAGAGCTGAACAACTTTGTGGCAACTCTGCGTGTTCCCGCAGAGAGAAAAAAAGAAAATTAAATGAAAGCAATATAAAAAAAATGTGGAGGGAGGGGGGAGTAAGACAGCAAGAAAGAAAGAAAAGGAAACCAAAAGAGTGGACAGAGCTAACATGGCCCTTTGGTCATTAAACAGTAAATGCTGAGACTGGAACTGAGACTTGGACACTTACTGTTGTCGGGGCAGGGGGAGGGGGAGGGGCGTAGGATGGTCGTTCTGTGCAAGAAAAAAAAAAATGTTAGTCAGCTGTTACCACAACCTGTGCAAAACAATGAGCAAATAATTTTTATTGGGTGGCTATGGTTTATTTACATTAGTCTAAATTATATTTATTTCATTTATAATACTGCTATACAGTGAACACTAAACTTAAAATTCAAATCATCTGTCAATGAGCCCCGACTCTAATTTTTCGACTCCCTTATTTTGTTTATGCCGCATCATTATTCACGGAACACAGGAAAACACAATGGCATTGTTGGTATTGTTGTTTCAAAAGGACCTAACTCCATTAGAAATATAGAGGGGCAATTGCAAAACTCTGGAGCAGGTTATGTTGGACATTAGAGATCAACCAGTGTTAAAGCACCGCCTACTGACCAATCAATACTCGACTGATAACGGCGTCACCGTTAACATTCTCTGATGGGTATTTTTTATGAAAGATATAGATTTTCCACGCAGGGAATTACGTGCTTCTTGAGCTGTGTGTTGCCAAGGCACACATTGGTTTGAATTATGTTTTTTTAATTAATTAATATATATATTTATTTTTTATTATTATTTGCTCTCACAAACACTTCCCACTGCCAGGGTTGCAACGACAGTTTAAGGAAAGCACAAGTGTAATTATGGTCAGATCTAGTGCCTGACTGATGGGGAAGTGAAATTGACAAGCGTTGTGATTTACGCATTGACAGCGTTGGCTATTTATTTTGCCAGCTCTCCTTCCTGTTTCAGGAAGCAGCGACTGTATTGCATTTTACCTGTTAAACCGTGTCTGTGTTCTTCATATTTATGTAGAATTATAGTGTGCTATTCTTAAGTAAAATAAGCGGCTCTAGTTTGCGATTGGTCGTGCTGCGCAACTCCCGCCTCTTTTACGTGAACGTGCGCGCCGCCGGATTTGGAAACCCTGGGTTGATTGAACTAGTTAACCACCGTCGTGACACAGGTTATGCGGGACCGCGGTTGTTAGGTTAGGTGAAGCCGGGTAACTGAAAGAAATCCAGGGCAGGTTGATCTTGATTTGTAGTACAGGACTCAAGGCCCGTATTTATCAAGATTCTCAAAGTGCCATTTCAGTCCTAAGTGCTGAGAATTCATGAAATTTACTCAAACTTTTCAAACTTTAGGGCGTTTTCACACATACCTCGTTTGGTCCGGACTTTCGGACTTTTTAGTTTGATCCGAACCAAAATTACAGGTGTGACCGCGGTCCAGATCAAAAGACCAAATTTTGGTCCGATAAAAAGAGGTGGTCTCGGTCCGGACCAAACTGAACCATGGTCCGGTTCATTTATAGTGTGAAAGCATTTTTTGGATGGTTCGGACTTTTGGACCAAATACAAGAAGCTCTGGCAGGCTCTCCTTGTGTTACAAGACCGGGGAAGCTCCTTTAAGGTGCTTAGTGAGAGAGCGTGACGGTGAATGCGTTCAGAGAAGATGTCGGCTATCAGAGCAGAGAATACATCAGCAGTTTATTTGTTAAGTGGTAAATGTACAGCGTAGGTTTCAGTTTGTCTCTGAATAAATGCTCCAGAAAGAAAGTTCCCGTGTCTTGCTTCTCAACATCACAACAAAACAAAAAGGGCCGCGGCAGTAGGGGGAGAGCAGCAAGCAGTAGGGGGAGAGCAGCAAGCAGTTGGGGGAGAGCAGCAGTCAGTAGGGGGAGAGCAGCAGTCAGTTGGAAAAACTCCGACACAGAGAGAGGATATGAGAGGATGAGGAAGCCCTTCAACAAACCAATCAGTTAGAAGTATCTGGAGACGTAGCTCACGTATGTGATGACGGCAGGACGTAGGTTTGTCACGTATAGATCTTTAGTGCGCTTGCAAAACTGCAGGTTGAAACCACAACTTACCGGATCAAATGTATACAATGTAACAAAAACATGAACCTTGGTCCGGACCTTGGTTTGGACTTTCATGTGTGAAAACGCCCTAAGTTGAAAAGCCAGTTATCAAATGTCTTAAAGCTAAGAATCACAGTTACTCTCCCAGTTATTTAAGACAGCTCGAGAGCTCTCTTGTGTGGTTAGGAGTTGCCACTAGGGGCCTGCGATGGCACGGAGGAGACAGAGCGCAGTGCGCAAATCTTTCAGGAGATGAAGAATGTTTTGGAAATGTTTGACGACGAGCAGTTAATCAAACTGTATCATTTGGACAGAGCAGGCATAAAATATATATAAATAATACTATTTAGGCAGGTCAGTTAACAGCACGCCGGTGTAAAATTTGTAATTAAGACATGAAGGAAAATGTTTTTCTTTCATTTCCAATGTGTGTATCATAATGTATTCTCTTGTAAATTCTTTACTGTCAAATGTGTGTCGAATGTAAACTCCTCTTAGGAGTTTCCCCATTAAAATGGGAATTTATCTGAGAATATTCCTAAATAAGGAAATATATTCAGTGATTGGTCCATGCCTACGCCGTCATCCAAAATCCCGTTTCCGGCACAGAAAAGTGTTGTGAATCAAACAACAATTCACTTAAATTACGACTGAGATGCTTGAAAACCAACTTTTAAGTGCAGCTTTGAGCCAAGAATATTTTTTTTATTCTTAAATCAATTCTATGCAGTGTTCTTGTGAGTAATTCTCAGAGGCTTGATAAACACAGGCCCAGAGTTTGCTGCTCTGATGCTTTCAGCGTCAGAGCTGCACCCTAGCGAAGTCAGCTACACCACATGTGACCTAGACACTGGCATACTTCCTCTACTGCCACCCAGTGCGATCGTCACTTCAGCCGATAGAGCTCCGCAGTTCGCCAAGACCTTACATATTTTTGACTGTCTTCACAATACAGGTAAGGGGTAAAACAAGACCATTGCTATAGGTTATTTTAAGAATTCAGACTGGAGCAGCTTCTATGCTGATTATTTATCAAAAATCTTGTTGTGTGCATATTTTGTGAAAGCACCAATAGTCAACCCTACAACATCGCCACAACATCGATATATTTGGTCAAAAACATTGTTATATTTGATTTTTCTCCATATCACCCACCTCTAGTAAGTCATGCTTAATATTGTACATCTTATAATTCTACATGAAAACAATACTGTTGTTTTTATATTTAAAATAATTATAGAGATACATAACCAAATAAACCTGATAAAATATTGAAATAAATTTAGATTTTGATGATACCTTCATAAATTGTGACATTTGTTTTTTGTAGAATCGTGTTAATTTTACACTACTGGCTCCCACCTAGGGTAAGGGCTATGATAGAAACCAAAGGGAATGTGTTTACTATTCACTGATGGTTACTTACACATCTATTATATATACTCACGCTCTGACTGAATAGGAACACCACCAATGAAGTGAACTTTGGTTTGTACTATTAACGTTAATAACATGCATACTTACTTGACATCGTGGCTGGATTGTTGGCTAAGTAGAGGAGGCTATTTCCATATTGGTTAACCTGGATAAGAAAAAACAAACTATTAGATGAACTACAACAACTAACGTTACGCTTTTGCAATTAGTCGTTTGGTAAACAAAGTTACCGGCTAAAGACAACAACAATGAATTATAACAATGGCTGACGGGACTTAAACAGCTAGCTAGCTAGGGTCGGCCTTCTAGCAAACCCGCTAACACAAAGAGACCATTTGCTTCATGATAATGTTGAGAATGGAATCCAATTAAATGGATTTCAAAGCAATTTGGACCCAAAACATCCGAATCACACGTCCGTGCTTACCGGTTGAACCTTCAGACGTGTGCAACCCTTGCTAAATGTTTGAACAAGCCTTGCCGTTGAAGCTAGCTAGGCTAACGAACAATATACACTCCCGCTAACGCTAGCTACATGGGGATAATTACCTACCAATTTTAGCTAAGGTTTCTAACGGTAAAACAAATATATCTTTAGTCGTTCTTACACTTAAGTTTCTAAATGCTAAAAATGTAAACATTTCAAGTAATTATATTGAAAACAACGTAAACATACTCACTCAATCGTCCTTTGTTCCCTCCGTTGGGCCGCTTGTTCCGCCTTTCACACACAAACCGGAAGTGTTGATTTTGTTCTGGTTGGGAAAGGATGTTTTCAGAATAAAAGTGGAGTTACTTCAATACACAGTATAAATAAGATGTTCTCAAACTTTTTTCAGTACCCCCTTTGAATTGTGTTTTTAAGCCATGTACCCCGTGACCAGGGCAAAAAAAAAATTACATTTACATTGCACAACATTTACATCTAGATATAAAGAGGAATAAATACAGTGTCGGCAACAACAACCTTTAAATGCTACATTTCAAATGTTCAGAATACATCACTTCATTCATTATTATAGTATAATTATTTTAGGGATTATGCATGACACATTTTTAAATGAGCATTTTGCAAATAGGTCACTCCAAAGTGCCCCCAGGGGTACACGTACCCCCATTTGAGAAACACTGCTATAAATCAATACCTCAATAAAATAATATTAGGTTATGAAATCAGCAATACTCTAGCAATAAGTGAAATAAGTACAATTGTCGCACAAAATCGGACTTCCAGTTCCAGTTTTCTTATTTGCTCTCACACGAAGCGGTACATTCTGTTCCTTTTTCACTTGTTATTATTACTCAATGTCCTTTGCTCGAGACTTATGGCCTTTAATAGTTTTGGTTAAGCTTAACCTTCTGTGCGTCAGAGTTTCCTTTGTTTGGGGAATGCATCGTTTCTGTTTGCAGCACGTTTGTGTATTTGGTTGTGTTGTGTGTATTTGCAACGCGTTTGCTAAATGCTGCGCATGTGTTGTCAAATTTATGAAGATCTTTTCTTAATTTGCTTGTGTTTTGTCTATTTGCATTTGTTTCATTAAGTTGCAGTGCGTTTGCCCCTGTCGGCCACCGTACATCAGACACTTTCTGCCTTTTTAGCAGAAGGTAAAATTAGTCATTCTCAACATTTGTTGTTTTCTGGTTTTAGAATGATGAAGAAGAACATTTAAATACAAAATAGGATGTAGGCTCTACAGGATGATACTTTTCTTTGGCAACTACTTTGTTTTATCTCATATAGCGTGAATAGCTTTTTGTGGAAATTCCTAATCTCATCATTACAGACTCCAAGATCCTGGACTCAGACTCTAGTCAAACTCAAAGTCTTTGTTCTATGGAGTCGTGACTCGACTCGGACTCGCACACAGATGACTTGGACTTATGATGGATTTATGATATCAGACCCTCTTACGTCTACTTTATGTGTAATAGCTCATCAAAATTTGATATAACATACTGATATATATTTAGTCTGTAACTGATGCAGGGGCATGGGACTCGACTCAGATTCAAACTCAGGTAATGGTGACTTGATTGGGACTCGACTACAACACTGCCATGTATGCAAAGTTTGGGAAGGAGATGTCAGAATCCATAACATAGAAACAAAAAGAATCTTTTGGTTGATAACGGCGTCACCGTTAACATTCTCTGATGGGTATTTTTATGAAAGATATAGATTTTCAGCCCAGGGAATTACGTAGCCAAAGGCTATTTTTCGGCTTCTTGAGCAGTGTGTTGCCAATGCACACATTGGATTGAATTATGTTTTTAGTTATTTTGTTATTTGCGCTCATGATCACTTCCCACTGCCAGGGTTGCAACTGGAATAATAGGCTAAAGCAACGACAGTTTATGGAAAGCACAAATGTAATTATGGTCAGATCTAGTGCCTGACTGATGGGGAAGTGAAATTGACGAGCGTTGTGATTTGCGCATTGACAGCGTCGGCTATTTATTTTGCCAGCTCTCCTTCCTGTTTTAGGAAACAGCGACTGTATTGCGTTTTACCTGTTAAACCGTGTCTGTGTTTTTCATATTTATGTGGAATTATAATTTGCTCTTCTTAAAGGAACACGCCGATTTATTGGGAATTTAGCTTACTCACCGTAACCCCCAGAGTAAGACAAGTCGATACATACCCTTCTCATCTCAGTGCGTGCTGTAAGGCTGTCTGACGGCTCCAGCGGCATCAGGCCAGCACAGAACATGCAGGTGAATGGTTCCAGTAATCCTACTGCTTAGAATAAGTGACAAAATAACGCCAACATGTTCCTACAAATCACAACATGTAAATAGGAACATGTTGGCGTTATTTTGTCACTTTTGTCACAATTCGGAGCAGTAGGCTAGTTGGAACCAGTTACCTGCAGGATCTGTGCTAGGCTAAGCTAATGCTGGAACCATCGGACAGCGTTACAGCACGCACGGAGATGAGAAGGGTATGTATGGACTTGTCTTACTCTGGGGGTTACGGCGAATAAGCTAAATTCCCAATAAGTCGGCGTGTTCCTTTAAGTAAAATATGCGGCTCAGGTAGATGTTTGCGATTGGTAGTGCTGCGCAAACCCCGCCTCTTTTATGTGAACGCACGCGCCGCCAGATTTGGAAACCCTGGGTTGATTGAACTAGTTAACCACCGTCACACAGGTTATGCGGGATTGCGGTTGTTAGGTTATGTGAAAGAAATCCAGGGCATGTTTCTCTTGATTTGTAGTACAGGACTTCGGGCACACAGATGATTTGGACTTATGATGGATTTATGATATCAGACCCTCTTACATCTACTTTATGTGTAATAGCTCATCAAAATTTGATATCAAATACTGATATACATTTAATCTGTAACTGTTTGATGTAGGGGCATGAGATTTAAACTCAGGTAATGATGACTCATTTTGGACTCGATTCCGACTCTTCTTTGAGGAGTCGGACTTGGACTCGGACACTGGGGACTCGACTACAACACTGCCATGTATGCAAAGTTTGGAAGGAGATGTCAGAATCCATAACATAGAAACAAAAAGAATCTTTAAAAAATTTAAACAATTCATCTGTAGACATTACAAATACGAAAACAAAGTTTTGGTTTCTTTATAATTAATTATTAATTAACTTTAGATTGGTTTTTAAAACTAAAATCATAACACAGGCAGGTGTTCATGTGGAGATTTTAGATCAAAGTGATCGAGGAGGCTGATTTTAGCCATTTTGAACTTGATCCCGGCACCCCAAAAATATAATTGTAAAAAAAGTCTGTTTGACGAGCTCCAGCGAGATCAGTTTTTGAGCCATGGCGAAACCGCGCATCCAGAAGAAGCATAGACAATTAAAGAAATGGACCAAGTGATCCCACAGATTTCAACAGTGACCAGTGAAGTAAATTAAAAGCACTTTTCCGGTGAGGGCTGAGCGTTACTGCGAAGCCTCCAACTGATCTTGAAGACGTAGATGTGACGTCTGAAAGTTGGAAGTCTTCTGGTAGCTGTTAAGGGTGGGGGAAAAAATCGATACAGCATAGTATCGCGATATTTTTCGTGGCAATACTGTATCGATACACAGATGCCAAGTATCGATCTTTTATGATATATGTGTTGGTCAGTTTGTCTGCTTGACAATCACATTTTGCACCAATAAAACTGAAGTGAGATGAACAAAGAGAGAAATGTATCTTTTTAGATACAACAGATGTTGACAAAATTGTCCTTTCGGGACATCATTTGAAATTGGGAAAAATCTGAAGTTGGAAAAAAGGTAATACTTTGCAATATATCGCAGAATATTGCAATATGTTTAAAATCGCAATAATATCGTATCGTGACGTAAGTATCGGGATGATATCGTATCGTGAGACCTCTGGTGATTCCCACCCCTAGTAGCTGTGCCAAGAGAAATCTCAATCACTCCCAATCTTGCAGAGAAGGAGAGCGTAGGTATTCACCTTATTTTTAACGGAAATACGGACGCAGCCAGTTGACGGAGTTTTGTGCGAGACTTCCGGCCAAGCACTTCCGCTCACTGGCTAGCTAGCTAAACTCACTTTTCACCGTAGCGGTTAATCCTTCGTTACAATTAAGTTAAGAAATCGTTATGGTTCTAGGAAGACCGGGATTGTTTGTGCAGTTAGAGGGTGACACAGACACAGACACACACACAGTAACACACACACACACACACACACACACACACACACACACACACACACACACACACACACACACACACACACACACACACTCAGCTCATTTCACTGTAATACTCGCTCCTCTTGACTCGAGCTCGACTCATCTGAGCTGCTGCTATTTAACACTGTGGAGACAGACAGATAGGTGGCCAGATGGGGGGATGGGGGGGGGGGGTCATGAATACGAGCTGCAGTAGCAGATAGATAGCAGATTACCACCGGTTACTCCCCATTCTCCACACTCGTTGCCTTTATTTTTCCCTCTCCTCCACAAAAGTTTATCTGGTCTCCCTAAATCCCTCCCTCCACCTTCTCCTTTATTTTGCATCTGCTGACTGCATCCAAAAGCAGAAAACTTTTAGGAACTCAAATGAAGGGTTTGTTTTGTGTCTGTCTGTCTGTCTGAACAGGTCGTCTTGTTGCACACTGCACAGCCATCATGTCCAATGAAAGCCTTACATGGCGTCAGTGTTCCATTAACATTACAAATGAATGCTCTACCTACGACTTCGGCAGTCCCTGGTAAAATTTTTTTTTTTGGGTGTTTCATTGAAATACATTTTTCATAAAAACATGCAATTTATTAATATTCTTTTGCCACTGTTTCTAGTGTATACATGGAGAGTAGTGTCGACGATAACCTGTATTTTAATTTGTATGCAGTGGGAATCTTAGATGAGTAATAAGGATATTTATCGACTGATGTACTATAACTCAAACAGCAACTTTGTCAGAGGTAAGGCAAGTGGTCCCAGTCTCACTCACACGGATGGTCACGTCACCATCATGGCAACAATGTCAAACTCATACCAGCCAGGACAGTGAATAGTCGGGATTTGGTTGAGTGATTAGTTCTCCCTCGCTGTGAGGGGGCAGCAAGCAGTTTGGCTGATGCAGAGCGAAGTGGGCGGGTTGGGGTGTATGGTTTGACCATATCCTGGATGTAAGCTGGGGCTGATCCGTTCGTGGCCCTGTATGTACTGTAAGTACTAGTGTCTCGAAGCGGATGCGGGCAGCCACTGGTAACCAGTGAAGAGAGCGGAGGAGCGGTGTAGTGTGAGAGAACTTGGGGAGGTTGCAGACAAGTCGAGCTGCTGCGTTCTGAATGAGCTGCAGGGGTCGGATGGCACATGCAGGCAGGCCAATCAGGAGGGAGTTGCAGTAGTCTAGACGTGAGATGACTAGAGCCTGAACCAGAACCTGAGCCGCCTTCTGCGTTAGAAGGGGACGTATCCTTCTGGTGTTATGCAGCATGTATCTACACGATCGGGTAGTTGCAGCGATGTTGGCAGTGAAGGAGAGTTGGTCGTCAAGTGTCACACCCAGGTTTCTAGCAGTCTGGGTGGGGACTACCACAGAGTTGTCGATTCTTATAGTCAGGTCCTGGGTAGGAGAGCCCTTCCCTGGAAGGAAAAGGAACTCAGTCTTGTCGAGGTTGAGTTTCAGATGGTTAGTGGACATCCAAGAAGAGATGTCAGTCAGACAGGCCGAGATACGTGCTGCTACTTGAGTGTCAGACTCAGGAAAGGAGAGAATTAGTCGGATGTCATCTGCGTAGCTGTGATAAGATGTAGAAATCCGAAAACTACGGCAGAAATACATGGAGCTTGCCTCCATTACAATCGAGTGGAGTTGCTACGCTGACTGCGGAAGCCGCGCTGCTTATCTCTATTTTTACAGAGAAAGGAGAAACAGAGCGACGGATGGGTCTGTCAGAGGTCCATGTGATAGTGCCTGACCAAGTAAACAAGCCTGAACACGATGAGAAGACAGGGCATTGGGCAACGTGCAACTCTTGAGGCAGGCTTTATGCTGCCCACACAATCAGAGAATGGTATTTTTTGTGCTTTTTTTTCCCATTGGCTGAACACATTTTTTTAATTAGTTTTTTGATTGAGTGGGCAAGACACATGTTTGGGTGGGCTGAGCCCATTTTTGAGATTCTTCAGGTTGAGCTTTCACATATCAAGCATTGATGCATGCCTTTAACCCGCTTTTGAAGTCAATTGTATAAATAAATAGTAAATGTAATGTAAAATGTAATAAGGCAAAGGCGAGACCCCTCTGAAGGCCAAGCAGGTCAGCGGCGAAGGTGAATCCTCTCTGAAGGCCTTCTGCGAAGGCAAATCCCCTCTGGCGGCCTGGTGGCGAAGGCAGAATCCTTCTGGTGGCCGAACAGGACAGGGAAGGTGGAGACCCTCTGGAGGTCTCACAGGACGGCGGAGATAGAGCCCCTCAGGCGGCCAAGCAGGACGTTGAGGACTCAGAGGCGGCCGACGGCGAAGGCGGAACCCCTCTGAAGGCCGACGGCGAAGGCGAATCCCCTCTGAAGGACGTCGGCAAGGGTGATATCCTTCTGGAGGCCGTCGGCGAAGGAGATATCCCTCTGGAGGCCAAACAGGACGGCTCAGGATGAACCCCTCAGGAGACCTGGCAGGCCGGTGAAGGCTAAAACCCTCTGAGGGCCGGGCAGGCGACAGGTCAGCTGGGCTGGAGCTGGGCAACGGGTCAGCTGGGCTGTGACCAGACAGCGGGTCAGCTGGGCTGGAGCCGGGCAACGGGTCAGCTGGGCTGGAGCCGGGCAACGGGTCAGCTGGGCTGTGACCAGACAGCGGGTCAGCTGGGCTGGAGTCTGCCAAACCGGCAACGGGAACAGAGGTCGACAGGGGCGCCAACAGGACACGAGGGGCAGGAGTCGGTCTGACCAACAAAGGCAAAGTCTCTGGAGAACAGGACAAGGGCATAGTCACAGGAGCGCCGAAGACCGACGATGTCTCAGGGGCAGTCTCTGGGGCGCCAGAGACCGGCAAAGTCCCGGGGGCGCAGAAAACCAACAAATTCACTGGTTCGCCTGTAAGCGAACACTCTGGGAGAGCGGTCGACGAGGACTCTGGGAGAGCTCAAGACTCTGAAGATTTAATTTTGTGTTTTTTTTTATTGGGGGGGGGAGGGCTCGAAGGGGGTCTCGCCCTGGGTGTAATTCAATGTAGAACTGCCACTGGTGGACTGACCACTGCCGCTGGAGCTGGGCAGTTGAACCTGTTGTAGAAGTGATTCAACTGGTTCGCCCTGTCCAGATCTCCCTCCACAGAGCTGCTACTCTTCCTCAGGCCAGTGATATTCTTCATTCCGTCCCAGACCAACTTCACGTTGTTTTCCTGAAATTTCCCTTCCACCTTTTTTCTGTATTCCTTCATAGAATCTTTCAGCTTGACTTTGAGTTCCCCCTGGATGCGCTTCAGCTCTGCCTGGTCCCCCTCTCTGAACGCCATCTTTTTCCTATTGAGAAGGGTCTTGACATTGCTGGTTATCCAAGGCTTGTTGTTTGTTGTAAAAGTAGTAGTAAAAGTAGAATGGGAACCAGAGTCTTTATCCATCAGTGCCCGGCTACGCCCTGCAACAGAACCATAAATCAGAGTGAATTATGATAATCAATGGTTCTGCGGAGAAGGGGCTCTTATCTAGAAGGAGTGGCCTAAACAATAATACAACCCACAGCTGTTCCCTTTACCTTTATAAGGAGTAGACCTAAAATCCTGACAGACTGAGCCTGCAGCCGTCCTTCAGAAGCATTCATTCAAGGTAAGCATAGCTTCATTAATGGAGATAAATATTGAGATAAATATTACCCTGTAAATTTCTTATGTACCAGAGTTTCTCTGGAACATGAACATTTTTTGCATCCAATAGCAGAAACTTTTATCAACACAGGGGCAGCGGTGGCCTAAAGGTTAGAGAAGCGAGCTTGTGACCGGGAGGTCGCCAATTCAATCCCCAGACCGACAGGATAAAATCTGGGTGGGGAAAGTGAAAGAGCAGAGCTTATCCCACCCTCATCACCACCACTGAGGTGCCCTTGAGCAAGGCCCTTAACCCCGAACCGCTCCAGTGGAGCTGCTCAGTGGCCAGCAGATCAGACTGTGGTTGTACTGGGCAGCTTCCAGGTATGAATGTGTAACTGTGTGAATGTGACAGGTCGTCGTTCCAAATGAGAATTTGTTCTCAATCGACTTACCTGGATAAATAAAGGTTAAATTAAAAAAACTGAAGGATTTGTTTTGTGTCTTTCTGTCTGAACAGGTCGTCTTGTTGCACACTGCACAGCCATCATGTCTGATTCAGAAGAGACTGCAGCCCATGTGGAGACAGCCTCTACTGATACTGATGCAGTGATTTCAGTTGACGATGACACCATTGGAAGAAGTACCTGGCGTCAGTGTTATATTAACGTTACAAATAAATGCTCTGAAGACATTCTCTGTAACCCCTGGTAAATGCAATTTACTTTTTTATTTTTTGGCCGTTTCATTTAAATGTGCTTTAAATAAATACACACAATTCTTAAATATTTATTCTGCTGTTCATAGTCAGTACACGCAGAGTGGTCTCTGCACTCATGCTCCGACACCGCAGATTGGCCCGCAGTCATCTGGCACTGCACTGTTCACCAAGACTCCCTACACTGCTCGAGGATCTGTTGGCGTCATGACTTATGACCTCCAGCACTCCACTTACAAAATAGCTGTCATGTTCTCTGTGCCCTACGACTATCACCTGTTCTCTAACGTGTATGCAGTGGGAATCTTTGACAAGAGCCAAGAGTGTAATTATGATCTTTATTATAAGATGTACTACGACCCACCAACCACCTTTGTCAGAGGTGAAGCTAAGGGCCCCAAACTCACTTATAACGGGGATCGAGTCACCATCGTGGCAACAATGGCAGACCTTTATGAAACTGTCATAAACGTGGAAGTGAGACACAACTTAAATAAGAGAGTCAGGAAGAAAGTAGATTCACCTGCAGCCTATTCGGCTTTGTATTTTTTGCTGAATGTATAATTAATTCTGTGCCAATGGTTAATACATAGTTAATGGTAATGTACGGTAACTTTTCTTAATTACTTTCCCAAGCATTAAGAATTAGAAATACATGTTTAAGATCTTAATATGTAATAACTGTAGTAGAGCAGATGATACATTTGATGGATTACTTACGTGTGTTGTGATTTCACCTGTAACGTTTATTGACTTTTTGGCTTTATAAGATTATGTAAATTTATACATGTCTTATACACGGCTTTCAACATCACTTCAGATTCAAATCTCAAACATTTAATAAATCTTCAAAACCAGTCTTTGTCACAGTGTGGCTGTATGTCTTCTGAAATGTGTTGAGACTGGGCTGTGTTGCTTCCTTAAATACATTTTAGTTATCAAAGGTCTGGTTTTGGGGTTTTGTCTTTGCTGGGTTTTTCTTGTTTCATGTTAATGGGTCTTTGTAACCAGCCAGTTTTTTGGACTCTTGTCTGTAAGTTATTTACAGACTGGTACTTGATGGGGGGGGTTATCAGTAATATATCAGCTCAGGAGCACTTGTGAGACTTAATTTCCCCTTTTATTTCAAATACAACGTAAATGGAAAACTTTTAAGGAGGTTCAATTAATTACTGTACTTAGTATTAAGGCCATTAAAATTTCAAATTTACAATGTCAAAGTAAATATTAAAGGCTTTTGCACCATATTTTAGTGGGGCCAGGAAACATCAGCTCATATGCTTGTCAGTTAATGTTCCCTGTTTGACATAATGCTTTGAATAGTTTTTCAATCCACTTCTTAAAGATTTAAGTTAGAGCAGTGAGGTGTATTTGTCAAAGCACTTGATTCACATTTGAGGGGAACAACCTGCTGAGTGTGCTGATAATCTCTGGGTTAATGCTCTAGCTGGCTTCAGAGAAAACTTTCAAATGCAATTTCATTGCCGGTGTTGTTTAGCCAGCAAAGGGGACATAGATTCCAGTCATTTTGGGTTGAGAACTGTTGAACAACACAACTATTACTGAGTCAAAGTGTACCTGATGTTTAACCAGATCACGTTTTTCTACAATCCCAAAATCCCAAAAGACTGCAGCTAACTTTGACCTATCAGAAGATCAGGCAGTAACTAAAATACACAAATGCAAACACTAGAGGTCAGAATTCATCCATTCAACAAGCTGTAAGTTTTTGGGTCAACATGAATTCATCAAACAAACACTCAACTATCTCTTTCAGGTCCACCAAGATCTCCCGAGAGAGGCTTCATTCTGTGGCACAAGATTAGCAATCATTAATCAGTAATCGCAGCAAAACCCAATGCTCATCATGCCCATTCCCACCTATTGTTGCTTTCTAAAATAATCTTTTAGGGGCCTGTTCACTCTGTATTGGAATTTACTAATTTGACTGTTCAGGGTATCAAGTCATAAGTATCTCTTTGAGATCAGCAAATGGATAACTCAAATGGGATAATTCCTTCAAATACTGTACGTCATGAAGAAGATCCGACGAAGAACCCAGTTATAGGATGAAAGTATGCCGGACACATTCGCTTTAATCTGTGCATGTGAACAATCTGAAGAATTTTCTACAATTTTAACTATTTTAGTATTATTGCAAAGGATACTAAAGACGAGAGTGCTTTTCAATACGTAGTTGGTTAGACAAAATAATATGAATGAAGTGTGTGCCATTTGGTGCAAAAAGTTTGATTTTGATAATGCTATATGTAGTTTTGGTTGCAGTGCCTCATACAGTGTGAGGTATTTTGCAGTTTGGGTGTGTGGTTTGTTGTATTGTGTTAAGTATTTTGATAAAACCAGCTTAGTTTGCAAAATTGTATTTTACCAATTGGAAAAAACAGTAAAAGATGCCATTGGGCGCCATTTAGATAACGTTATAGCTGTAGCTTCGTAGCCTAAATGGCAGAGTACATAGATATGAAGACACAAAGATATTGAACAACATTGCTGATTCGTGACAATCACATACCGACAGTAATCATAATTAGCAAGGAACCATGTTTCACTTACTTCTCAAACATACAAGAACTTTCCTCCTGCTCATCTGCCGGCTCGGTTTGTCAACAACACGCTCACTTCCGTTGGCATTCACTTCCATTGTCGCTTATGTATTTGTGTTGTAGCTTATGTATTTGTGTTGTAGCTTATGTATTTGTGTTGTGGCTTTTGTGTTTGTGTTGTAGCTTATGTATTTGTGTTAATGATCAATGGTTCTGTGGAGAAGGAGCTCTTATCTGGAAATAATGGCCTACACGATAATGCTGCCCACAGCTATTCCCTTCGCCTGTCATGATTTTAGATGACCTAAAATCCTGACAGACTGAGCCTGCAGCCGTTCCTTCAGAAGCATTCATTCAAGGATAGCTTCATTAATTGAGATAAATATTGAGAAGACTTCTTACTCTGTCAATTTCTTATGTACCAGAGTTTACCTGGAACATGACTTTTTTTGCATCTGCTGACTGCATCCAAAAGCAGAAAACTTTTATGAACATAAATGAAAGGTTTGTTTTGTGTCTGTCTGTCTAAACAGGTCGTCTTGTTGCACACTGCACAGCCATCATGGGCAGTAAATGTCATCAGTGTTCCATTAACATTATGAATGGATGCTCTACCTACGACTTCGGCAGTCCCTGGTAACTGCAATTTTTTGGGTGTTTCATTGAAATACATTTTCCATAAATACACACAATTTGTTAATATTTTCCCACTGTTTCTAGTGTATACATGGAGAGTGGTGGCTTCACAGACCCTCTGCCACCGCTGATGGACTCAAATTCAACTGGTAGTGCACTGTTCACCAAGACTCCCCACGCTGCTACAGGAGCTGTGGGTGTCTTCACTTATGATCTCATCAATAAATCTACAAAAAACACCACTGGGAAAATTGCTGTCTTGCTGTCTGTGCCCTATGTCAACATATGGCAACAATGTCAAACTCATACCAGCCTGTCATAAAGGTGGTAGTGAAAGACAACTGAAATCCTGCAGCACATTCTGCTTTTATAGCTAATTCTGTGCCAATGGCTAATACATAGTTCATATATAGTCATTTTGCTTAATTTTGTTCTGAGCAAAAATAATTAGGAATACATGCTTAAGATGATTTCATTGCTTTACAATATTACTCCACTGTTGTGTGTAATATGTAGAAACTGTAGTAGAGCTGTTGATTGTCCTTCAAAAGAAAAGAAAAAGATGATGCATTTGATGGATTAGTTACATGTCAGAGTAACAAGTAAATATGTCATACCAAACAGTTTAGTAAAGCTTTCAAAAGTATTGAAATGTTGTGGACAGTCCGTTTTCTTTTAAAGATACAACACACGTTTGCAAAGAGAATAAATAAGCACATTGAACAGAAACCCAAACAATGCATTTATAAAAATGATTTAATACATTTCAAACTTAAATGCTTTGGACCCTGCATCAGTAGGTGGACTGTACATTTTGGGGTATAAGTAGGCTGGACATCAGGAGACTTACTGTATATTAATAAAAAAATATACATCAGGTGTAAATTTCAACTGATATAGGAAACACTATACATAAAAAGGTTCACAAGAGCATTGAAAAGTTCAAAAGTACAAAAATAAGAAGAAACATGTATAAGTAGGCTAGTTAACCTCTAACCATACACAGACACTAAGAGAATCAGAGAATAAAAAGACAGTTATTGTGTACTTAAAGGTCCCATGGCATGAAAATGTCACTTTGAGGTTTTTTAACATTAATATGCCATATAAACGCATCCAAAAAGCAGCATGTCATAGGACCTTTAAAATGGTTCAATGGGTTTTCCACTGAATTTCGTAATTAATCTATAATATATATATTATATATAATAGCATAATACACGCAGCCTAGTAATAGAAAGTATTCCGAAACTGTAAATCTGGATGACTTCATTAATGCAATTTACAAAATAACATGGCTCAT
Source organism: Perca flavescens (assembly GCF_004354835.1). Lineage (NCBI taxonomy): Eukaryota > Metazoa > Chordata > Actinopteri > Perciformes > Percidae > Perca > Perca flavescens. Next base: position 28,388,226 of record NC_041345.1, on the reverse strand, counting down.
TATTTGAATTGTTTTGTTGCACAATGCAAATAATACTCTTATGACTAAATAAATGTTTTAATAAAATAATATGTTCATTAACGGTTTTGCTTCTGGGGCTCTTTCCCCAAATGTTTTCCAAATAGACCCAAATCTTTTTTTTTTTTTTTTTTATAATTTAAACTTTTTGTCATTTCCCTATAGTCTCTCTGACTGGACCTGCAAATCAATGGAGCAAAAGTTCTATACCCGGGGAAATATCACCATTCATTCGCTATTCATACCCTGTCTTTTCTGATTATGAACTTTTGCCATCAGGGAGAAGATTCTGTGTGCCGAGATATAAAACAAGCAGACATAAATTATCGTTTATCCCAACCTCTATCAAGCTGCTAATCTCCAATAGTAAATCTTAGCACAACAGAGCAAAGTGCTATACATACACCAGCACTTTTTTGCACTTTGCAATTATGAACTTATTATTAATTGTAAACTTATAATTAATTGTTAGTACAGTCATATGTGTCCTTCCTTCATGTCCTAAGATGTTTTGTCAATCTTATGTTTTTTTATGTTGATTTTGTGTGGATTTTAGAATGGTTTGTGTTGTGAAGCAACAGATTGTAGCACAAAGACAAATTTCCCCTTGGAGACAATAAAGTGTATTCTATTCTATTCTATTCAATTCAATTGTATTCTGTGAACACTACTAAAAATAGGTTTAAAAATTAGTAATGCTGTTTACACCAAATACCTACCCTACCCTTTGTTATGTGACTTAAAATAGATACATAGAATAAAAGAATAGAATAAATCTTTGATGTCCACCAAGGTGGACATTTTTCTTTGGCTCACCAGACATACAAGACAGATAAACATACAGACAACATCTCAGACATAATAAGTGTAAAAAAAATTAAATGAAAAAAAAAAAAGGATACTGATGGCATTTGGAATAAAGGATTTTTTTAAATACACTATTTGCCAGAGGCACTCTGAAGCGCCTCCCAGACTTCAGGAGCTCCAACTGGCTGGAAAGAAGGTGTGTACTATGTAGAAACTGTAGTAGAGCTGTTGATTGTCCTTCAAAAGAAAAGAAAAAGATGATGCATTTGATGGATTAGTTACATGTCAGAGTAACAAGTAAATAAGTGATTTTCCTAGCTTTCTTCCTCATTCTGTCAGTGTATATTTGGGTCAGGTGTTTTGGGGGTTTTCCCAATATTTTGCTAACCATTGACACTACCCTGTGAAGCTTGTTTTTGAGTTTGCAGCTTAAATGGGCAAACCAAGCAGAGAGGTGAAAGGTTAAAACATTTTCAATGTGTGTAGTGTATACTAGCTCAGTAATCTGAGCACTGACGCCCAGACAGCTCAGTCTTCTGAGGAGACTGAGTCGTTGTGAGCATTTCTTATAAATATATTCTATGTTATCTAAAAAACTCAGATGGTTGTCAAGAACTGTACCTAGGTACTTACAGTAAAAAAGGGCCAATTAAAAAAGGGACTCTTTGTACTTCTGTCCAACTTCTGACTTTTTGGCTATTTTGGAGCTGGATATGTATCATTTGTTGTGTGTAAATATGAATGGGGATACGGTTAGTAATGAGATGCTTGATACAGTGGCAGAATCTCTGATTCTCTGCTTTGTTTTAATGCCGCTTGGCTCTCTTCAGTAGCTAAATCTCTACCTCACGCGTCCACATACCGTTACTATGCCCGTGGGCGCTCATTAAACCTAACACTGCCATTTCGACCAGCTGTGGTGTATTTATTATTAATCTTAAGATAAAAAAAAGAAGCTAAAATAATAACACAGGTAGGGATATGTTTGCAGACTACTGTTTTGAAGCCTCGAATTTGGCGAAATGGGCGTCCCCATCTTGGTGTTTTGAAACCGGATGTGACGATCTTTGACCAGAGGGTGGCGCTGGGAAGGATGACGCTGCCAAGCCAGCAGTTACAATGGCGCTGCACTACGCTAAACGTTATAGAGGGAAAGTCGCTGATTTTCAACCCTTCTGAAGCGAGTCATCCAGCGGAGATATACCTGCGGGTAAACACGGACCTCGGCCTACAGCCGCTATTTATCTGCATGTACGGCATTACAGAAAATCTTTAATCTAAACATTTAAAAATTGCAGAAAAGAAACAAACTTGTAATTTCAGCCTTCTTGAACATCTGCTATTGCCAGCACTGTCAAATGTCCGATCACATTTTAAACATTTATCTTCACAGCCAGACACACAGTCAGCACTAAACAGAGTTTTTTTTATGATGACCACCATATGGCTCTGGACACAACTGAGGATTACTGCTGGATTGACGGAGGGAAAGAGAAACAGAGAAACAGTTCATTTTGAGGTCATAGGCCAGCTCTCAAGATGATAACTGCTGAACTGGAGTACATGTTTTTTTTTTATGTAACTTTATTTTCATTTTTGTTAGTAGACAACATATAACAAACATACAGATAGCACATAGCTACATATTGAACAACAATCACATGTATGGCAATTGTAGTTATTCAATAGAAAAAAAACCTATAATTATGATGTTACTATCACAGCAAGCAAGAGGAGTAAAAAAATTATAAAGAATATGGAGGAGGAATGGATCCTATCATATGTGGAGATTTTACATCACAGTGATCGACAGGAGCATCCCTAAAAAGTTGCCCCCATGAGGAATTCTAAGTAATGACAACAAAACTGTCGGTGCGTCCACATGACACAAGCCTTCTGTGATCACGCACGCCCCCCCCTCCTTCACGCAGTTGCTAATAGCCAAGGAGGACACGAAGGATTAAAAAAAAAAACATGGAGTCTTCAGAAGAGGTCATTATCTTCACTCGAGCATTCAAGTAAGTTTTCTCAGAATTGTTAGTGTCTTTCTAGTTACATAATGCAGTGTTTCCCCTACCATGATGGTCCAGAATGACGTTAAAACGCATAGTTAGCACAGTAAAATAACATGTAAAAGTAATTATGTAAAAGGGTGCAAGGCACCCCAAAGCACTACTCCTAGAAGCCCCCTGGTGATCGATAAGCTCAGGTGTAAAACCAAATTGTGTTGTGTGGGAGACAAAACAGACCCAAACGCCAGGCTCAGCAAAAACAGGGTTATTAGAATTAGAAAAAGGGAGAGGGAAAGAGGAGTGGGGAGGCAGACGCCAAGGACAGAAGTGAGAGCTCTGGGACTGGGATAGGATGGTGAGGGAGCTCACTGGGAAAGGATGGCGAGGGACTAACGGGGCTAGGATGGCAAGGGGACTCACTGGGATAGGATGGCAAGGGGACTCACTGGGATAGGAGGGCAAGGGGACTCACTGGGATAGGATGGCAAGGGGACTCACTGGGATAGGATGGCAAGGGGACTCCCTGGGATAGGAGGGCAAGGGGACTCACTGGGATAGGAGGGCAAGGGGACTCACTGGGATAGGAGGGCAAGGGGACTCACTGGGATAGGAGGGCAAGGGGACTCACTGGGATAGGATGGCAAGAGGACTCCCTGGGATAGGAGGGCAAGGGGACTCACTGGGATAGGAGGGCAAGGGGACTCACTGGGATAGGAGGGCAAGGGGACTCACTGGGATAGGAGGGCAAGGGGACTCACTGGGATAGGATGGCAAGTGGACTCACTGGGATAGGATGGCAAGGGGACTCACTGGGATAGGAGGGCAAGGGGACTCACTGGGATAGGATGGCAAGGGGACTCACTGGGATAGGATGGCAAGGGGACTCACTGGGATAGGAGGGCAAGGGGACTCCCTGGGATAGGATGGCAAGGGGACTCACTGGGACTCACTGGGATAGGAGGGCAAGGGGACTCACTGGGAAAGGAGGGCAAGGGGACTCAGTGGGATAGGACGGCAAGGGGACTCACTGGGATAGGACGGCAAGGGGACTCACTGGGATAGGAGGGCAAGGGGACTCACTGGGATAGGACGGCAAGGGGACTCACTGGGATAGGACGGCAAGGGGACTCACTGGGATAGGAGGGCAAGGGGACTCACTGGGATAGGACGGCAAGGGGACTCACTGGGATAGGACGGCAAGGGACTCACTGGGATAGGATGACGAGGGAGCGCGGGGAAACCGGGGCCGAGGGAGCCGAGGAGGAGGCCCTGGAGTCCGGGGAACAGGTGAGTCGAAGAGGGGATGGCTGGAAGCAGGAGCAGAGGCAGGACGGAGCAGAAGCGGAGGCAGGGTGGAGCAGGGGAGCCACGAGGAGGGGACCCAATGGTGAAGCCAGCTGACTGGAGGTAACTGAGAGGTATGGAGGAGATGGCTGCAGGGGAGAAACACAAAGAAGGTCAGCAACAGACAGGGACAGGTAAGTATGTGAATTTTCAGAGAGCTTGTATTGCGTGTCACCAAGGTAGCTGAAGCAATGATCAAGCGAAGATGATGAGTGGATCCGGGGCTCAAATATTGGGCTTGATTGTAGATGGCTGGCAGGTGTGTTCAGAAGCCAAGAAGTCATCTGGCACTGCACTGTTCACCAAGACTCCCTTCACTGCTCGAGGATCTGTTGGCGTCTTGACTTATGACCTGCAGAACTTCTCTGACAAAATAGCTGTCATGTTCCAGGTGCCCTACGACTATCACCTGTTCTCGTGTATGGAGTGGGAATCTTTGACAAGAGCCAAGAGTGTAACTATGATCTTTATTATAAGATGTTCTACAAGCCACCAACCACCTTTGTCAGAGGTGAAGCTAATAAGGGTCTCACTTATAAGGGGGATCGAGTCACCATCGTGGCAACAATGACAGACTCTTCTGATGCTTTCATAAACGTGGAAGTGAAAGACCACTGAAATAAGAGAGTCGGGAAGAAAGTAGATTCTCCTGCAGCCTATTCTGCTTTGTTTTTTGCTGGATTTATAAGTCATTCTGTGCCAATGGCTAATACATAGTTAACGTTAATGTACAGTATGGTAACTTTGCTTAATTTCTTTCCCAAGCATTAAGAATTAGAAATACATGCTTAAGATGTCTATATTGCTGTACAATATAACACAATCCACTGATTTGGTGTCATAGAAACTGTAATATGTAATAACTGTAATAGAGCAGATGATACATTTGATGGATTACTTACGTGTGTTGTGATTTCACCTGTAACGTTTATTGACTTTTTGGCTTTATAAGATTATGTACTGTCTCATGCACGGCTTTCAACATCACTTCAGGTTCAAATCTCAAGCATTTAATAAATCTGCCAAATCAAAATTTGTCACAGTGTGGCTGTATGTCTTCTGAAATGTGTTGAGACTGGGCTGTGTTGCTTCCTTAAATGCATTTTAGTTCTCAAAGGTCTGGTTTTGGGGTTTTCTGTTTGCTGGGTTTTTCTTGTTTCATGTTAATGGTTTTTGGATAGACTTTCGCCCAGGAGGCCGGGGATCGCGTCACGCGTGTGGCGTTTTGACGTTTTTCTCCCATCTCTGAATGCTGTGTGGGCTAGCCAGACCCTGGTCCACAGCGTTGTGGAGACTAAGACTCCTATAACCAGCTTTTGAAGCCAGCAAACGCACCATTATAGCGGCACTTACATGTTAAATGATATCGTTAGCATAGTGGTGAACAAGGTCAACACAAGAGCTGGTAAACATTAGCATTAGCTCTATAGCTGCACTAACATGTTCTGACATAATATGTGACATGACTTACCGAGAGATATAGGGAGAGATAGGGAATAAGCTAATACTTAAAAAGTAGAGCAACTGAAAGAGAAGCTGAATAAGGGGGTCAAGATGGTGGTGCATTATTTTGACTTATTTTCTTCTTCATTGTGCTACAACTTATTTATTTATTTGCATTTTTTTGCATTTTTATGGTATTTGTGAGGAATAAAGACTGACATAGGAAGTGTCTCTGACTGATGTTCATTGATGTTGCAAAAGGTTCAGTTCCTCCGTTTCCTCTATGGTGTAAAAAAAAGAAGGAAGCAGTTAATTAAAGAAATGAAAAAGAAAGGAAAGAGGGTTTCATACTGAGAACTGAGAGTCTGCCGACTACATGTGACGATTATACAGTAATAGTGAAACAAAGAGGAAGATGAGATTAGATTGACAGCACTTTTATGCACAGAAGTAAAGAAACCAATTATAAACCACTTTTTCCATGCCTTGTTTTAATGATTTAGCCGAGAAATAAAATAATGGCTTTTTAAACTCAGTGTCCTTGAACCCTTAAAAAACACTTTTGTTTGATGTTGACAAAGTTTTTGACATGTTGTCAAAAACTTACAGCTTGTTGAATGGATGAATTCTGACCTCTAGTGTTTGCATTTGTGTATTTTAGTTACTGCCCAAAGTTACCTGTAGTTTCCCATTGCCAGACACTCCTCCACAGCGCAGCGGAGGAGGGTCTGGCTACTCCACACAACATTTTGGGATGGTAGAAAAATGTGCTCTGGTTAATTGCCATTTTTTTTTTACCAATTACAATCGTCTTGGGCGGGGCTAAGTGCCGGACGGAGCAATGGTGCCTCTGGAAAATATCCTCGGGAAGGAACTTGTTTTGGTGGAACGTGTACGTTCAAAAGTTGTTTTATGCTACGTTTACACGTGGCTGGCTATTTTCATAAACGGACATTTCAACCTCTCCGTTTTCGGAAAAGTGTTCGTTTACATGTACCCGTGTATATATTCGGTCAATGCCGTCAAGAGCACGCCAGACCTGTAGGTGGCGGTGCAACGAGAAGCTCAAGCCCACGTTAGCCAATCAGAATCCCGACAATAGCAACAACAGCAACCAATCCCGTCCTCCTTCTCTCTCTCCTCCGTTTGTCTCAGTTTACATGCAAACGTGCAAACGAAGATTTCCAAAATCTCCACTCTGGCCGAAGTAATTAGAAAGACTCGGTTTCAGAGGCGAATTCTCCGTTTGTGTGTAAACGACAGACATGGGGGACTCGAGTCACATGACTTGACTCGAGTTAGACGAGTCGCAAATTTTAGGACTTGAGACTTGCTTGATTAACATTCATAAAAGACTCGACTTGACTTTGACTTAATATTCATGACTTGAGACTTGACTTAGACTTGAGTCAAATGACTTGAAATGACTTGATTTTCTGTTTAATAAATATATTTTTCCCTTCTGATATTGAGGAGGAGTTAATTTTACGATTTTAGTGCTATTGCATGCGCAGGAACCGTTGATATGATGACGCGGCGCGCGGCTGCAGACCGTCAGTAAACAACACTGGCTATGGCTAGTAGGCTAACTTAACGTCATGGATCCCTCTCATGGGCGCCAATACCGTGGGTGCTCGAGCTCCGGAGCACCCACGGAAAATACTGACCGCCCATGAGTGCCAGACTGCCAGTTCATTTTTACGTGAATCTAAAATTAAACACTGAGCGTCTGTCATAGTGTGATTGGTTATGTCGGTGGCATTGATTCTTATTTTCCCACGAAGCTGATCGCGGTTATGTGCCAGTTAAACTTTTCATCTCCAATCCTATCTGTATTTGTGAGAAGTGGCGCTGTCCTGGCTTTATTATGGCGTGTGTGTTCGTGTCGGCCGCTGTCCGTTTCCTAGGGTTCTGAAATGCAAACACTTTTTTTGTAAAAGGTGTGCGCGTGTGAGCACCCACGGAGGAAAACATAAATCGACGCCTATGTCCCTCTGCACAGAAAATAATAAAGTTTGGCTATACGGATTACACATCTGACCAGGCAAAGAGAAAACGAACGGCAGTTTGCAAGGTCTGCAGTACTTATATTTCATCAGACACTTCAAATCGGGAGAGATTCGGGTTCCAGTCCCCATATTCAGCTGAACCACTATTTGGACGTTCTCTCTCTCATAAACACACACACACATGCAGACGTAAGTATGTGAATAAAGCTAGGCACACATACAACGCACTCTGCACTCTCACACACACGCACATTCACTCAACAATATTAATAACTTTTCACTCTCCCTTTCTCAAACACGCACACATTCACTCACAAATACACTGTCAAATATCAACATATACTTTCCATTCCATGTGATAAGCAAAGGTGGTGGGATTCAGCTACTCCTAAAGAATATGTTTTGTTCTTTAAGAGAAGGAAAGGTCAAAGGATGTGTTTCTGTCTCAAAAAAGTGAGGCATGTTTGAAGAATATTAATTGACTTAGGAACCATTATACTTTAATTGTTTGAAGGAATTTCATGATTTAATGTCATATTTGAGGCATATTGAACACTGTTGATTTATTGTTGGCCTAATATCAGTTTTAAGCTGTGATTTTTTTATCTGTGTTAATTTAAACTCTTCAGATGTATGTGTAAGCAATGTCTTTTGAGTAAAAAATGCAAATAAAACTCCAGCAGTTCATAATCACTGTCTTTAGCTTGTTTAAAAATGGAAACTTTTGTATGACTTGACTTGTGACTTGCTTGACCTAAGCTATGACTTGACTTGACTTGCTTGATTGTCACAAAAAATGACTTGGACTTGCTTGAGACTTGAAGGTTAAGACTTGAGACTTGCTTGCGACTTGCCCATGTGTGACTTACTCCCATCTCTGGTAAACGAAGGGAAATTTCTCCGTTTGTAAAAATAAACAAGTATGTGTAAACAGGGTCTTAGTCGTGCAACAGAGAACTCATATTGGACAGATAGTCTAGCTAGCTGTCTGGATTTACCCTGCAGAGATCTGAGGAGCAGTTAACCATAGTCCTCAGTAATCCACCGGAGGTTAGAACGCCAACACAAAGAAAGAGGAAGGTGACAGAATTGCGGCCAAAAGAAGGACTTACGGCGGCTTTTTACTGTAATATAAAACTTACTGTAATATAAAATATAGAAGGAACAGTGTGTGTGACAAAAGCAGATCATTATGAATAAAAACAAGTTCGGTTAAACTGAATGTAAAGGGGGAGGAGGGTAATATTCCGAGAAAAAACATTAAAGTCACAAATTTGCGAGAAAAACCTTGGAAGAATGTTTTTGCGTTTTGCAAAGTGAACCAAATCACTTCACTTGGATCAACGTCATCACACCGATGTAAATGTGCAACTTTAATCTTGGAATTTCTAAGTTTTCTTTCTCATCCCTCCTCCGGCTTTGTAATCTTTTTTTTTTGTTTTTGTTTTACCCATCAATGGTCCTCTTATGTCGTCGTAGAACTCAGATACTAACTCGGTGAGAACAATGTTATTTATATAGAGACATGATGGAGAACAGTACAATAGTAAGAGTTAGAATAAACCAGAATTATTCTTTAAGTCGTGTCATTCGGTACAGCAGTGTTATAAAAAACCAGAAGTCATCCACATGATCAGACAAAACTCACACACACACACACACACACACACACACACACACACACACACACACACACACACACAGTTCACGGGCCATTTCGCTGAGCTTGACTCATCTGAGCTGCTGCTATTTAACACTGTGGAGACAGACAGATAGGTGGCCAAAAGTATGCAGACGGCTGACCATATGTAACTGTGTAACATGTTCATTCATGTGCTCTAACAGCATCCATTGTGCTGGTTTCAGGATTTAAACCAGATGTTGAACCTGCTGCATTCAGACAGCAGAGCATCTGTGAGGTCCAACACTGATGTTGGTGATCCGGTGTGGCTCACAGTCGGTGGTCCGGTCTCAAATGGGGTTGGATAGGGCTGAGATGTCAAAGAAACAGACAGGCAGAGACAAGCAGACAGACAGAGATCCATCTTAAACTGTTCTCCAGATCTTTCAGAGGACATCAGTTTAATTTCTGAGTGTCCAGAACATAGACAGATCCAGCAGGTGATGAACACAACACAGGTGTAGTCTGAAATGCAGCACTAACAGCTGCGTAGCATATCAGCTGATTACTGGTTCAGCTGTCATCATCATTTTAACAGGAGGGAAACACTATTCCACTGGGGAACAGACTTTGACACAATACCGGACAAAACATCAGCTACATCAGCAACAAATTTGAAACGATACATCGAGTAGAAGCATCTGACCGGCCTTCGAGCATGCTTATTTAAAAAAAGAAGAGGAAATGAACATGAACTAGTTGTTTTTTGGGTAATGAAACTTAGTCCAAACTTCTAAATTTGAACTGTGAATGTGAACGTGTTGATTTTAATCTGTGTGAACTGAACACTGAGCTGCTCTTGTTAAGTGTGAACTTGCTCAACAAATGAATGCTCTACCTATGACTTTGGCAACCCCTGGTAACTGCAATTTTTTCAGTGTTTGATTGAAATACATTTTCTATAAATACATGCAATTTATTAATATTTTCCCACTGTTACTAGTGTAAACATGGAGAGTGGTGTCGACGATAACCGGTACTTTAACTTGTATGCAGTGGGAATCTTAGATGAGAGCCAAGCGTGTAATTATGATCTTTATCAACTGATGTACTATAACTCAAACAGCAACTTTGTCAGAGGTAAAGCAAGTGGTCCCAGTCTCACTCATACGGATGGTCATATCACCATCATGGCAACAATGTCAAACTCATACCAGCCTGTCATGAAGGTGGTAATGAAAGAAAACTGAAATAAGAGAATTGTGAAGTGCTAAAATGTGGATTATCCTGCAGCACATTCTGCTTTTATTGCTAATTCTGTGCCAATGGCTAATACATAGTTCATGTATAGTCATTTGCTTGATTTTGTTCTGAGCAAAAATAATTAGGAATACATGCTTAAGATGTTTTCATTAAAGTGTTACTCCACTGTTGGGTGTAATATGTAAAAACTGTAGTAGAGCTGTTGAGTGTGGAGGGTGGGGGTGTGGCCTTGACCAACTGCCACGCTTCGCTTGTTTGCAAGCCATGATATCACTCTCTCTCTTATGGGCAGGCCAAATTCTCTGGGTGGGCAAAGCAGAGAAAGAGGAGGTAACCTTGCTCCTTATGACCTCGTAAGGAGAAGATTCCAGATCGGCCCATCTGAGCTTTCATTTTCTCAAAGGCAGAGCAGGATACCCAGGGCTCGGTTTACACCTATCACCATTTCTAGCCACTGGGGGACCATAGGCAGGCTAGGGGAACTCATATTAATGTTAATAAACCTCATAAAGTGAAAATGTCATGCCATGGGACCTTTAAGTACACAATTACTGTCTTTTTATACTCTGATTCGCTTAGTGTCTGTGTATGGTTAGAGGTTAACTAGCCTACTTATACATGTTTCTTCTTATTTTTGTACTTTTGAACTATTCAGTGCTCTTGTGAACCTTTTTATGTATAGTGTTTCCTATATCAGTTGAAATTTACACCTAATAATTATTTTTTAATTAATATATAGTAAGTCTCCTGATGTCCAGCCTACTTATACCCCAGAATGTACAGTCCAACTACTGATGCAGGGTCCAAAGCATTTAAGCTTGAAATGTATTAAATCATTTTCATAAATGCATCGTTTTCCAAATAGTCCCAATTCATTTTTTTTTTTTTTTTTATAATTTAAACGTTTTGTCATTACTCTACTCTGTGTCTGACTGAACTGGCCAATAAATGGACAAAACATAACCTGTTAAAAGACCAAGGAAAGCAAAGTTTTAGACTACAACCAAGGCACATGTTCTCAAACTTGTGGGATGGTACTGTAGCTACTCTTCTCGACAATTTTGATCCCTTAATCAGGGCTCGACATTAAGGCTTGTCCGCTTGTCTGGGACAAGTGGATTTTTTTGTAGGGCAAGTGGAAGAGAAATTTACTTGCCCCACTGGACAAGTTAAAACTCAAACAAAATAAAATGCCATGTTACGTCTATGTTAGCATCTATGGCAGCGGACCCAGCGGTAGTCGGTCAGCGGGCCGCTAACGTTAGACCCAGCCCGCTGTTCAGCTCATTCTCTGTAAACGATGCAGCATGAAAGCACGGCGAACCTGCCGGTGTTAGTTAGCTAACGTTAGCTTGCTAACTCCGCCTTAATGTTACCTCCTCGCCACATCGTTGACAGAAAACGAGAGACCTAGGTTATCTACCGGACCGAATTGCAACGCAGATTTCGGTGCCACTGAAATGCCTGCGCTTCTCTCTGATGCTCCGAAAACGGACGAGGGAACCTAAACATCGCCGCATGTCACGCTAGTAAACACTACACTTGGCAGCAGGTAACGTTAGCATACCGTTAACTAGCAGCTAAAGTAAACACGGTTAAAATGCTGACAGCTACACGGTGTAAAAGTGTGTCCGTCTGTATTTCACTGGAGAGGAACGTATGACGTTGTAGCTGCTGTTGTCGGAAAAACACAGATGTTGCGTTCACTTGAAATTTGCCTCGCCATACTCGTGCTGCATTCAAATTTGTTGTAAAATACCCTTTTCCCATCCAGTGGTCGTTTTTACCGTTCTATAGCCTAATGTCGTTTTTTTGTGCTCCTTTTTGAAACAAATAAATACCATGCAGATTAAATATCAGGTAATAATCAACTGTAAAGTAGCTACAGCTTTTAAAGGATCTCTAAATCAACCTCTGCTGGGTAGAAATTAGTGAAATTGTATAAAACAAAATTGTTAATACCAACATTTAGTGGCAAAATCCATTGTTATGTCTACTAAATTAGTTTAGATATAGTTTAAGTCACCACTACGTCTGGTCAAAATACTGACTTAGTATCTCAGAATATAAGAATCTCAAAGTAATGAGAAAATGTAAAATATTGCTTTAGAATCTCAATATATTGACTTAGTATCTCAATATATTGACTTATCTCAAAATATTGACTTAGTATCTTAATACGCTGACTTAGTAACTCAGAATATTGACTAAGAATCTCAAACCAATGAGAACATTTAAAATATTGACTTACAATCTCAATAAATTGACTCAACATCTCAAAGTATCGACTTAGTATCTCAATATATTGACTTAGTAACTTAGAATATTGACTAGGAATCTGAAAGTAATGACAAACTTTAAAATACTGACTTAGAATCTCAATATATTAACTTCTGCACCCTGGAATGCAACATATTACTTTGTACTATGGAGTCTGGAGATCCTTTTTTCTTGTTGAATGGGAAATCTATTGTTGGGACACGTTTGTTTCTACCGGTTCAACTGAATTTTATTAATGCTGATAGTGTTTGGATGCTTTCAATGGTTTGTTCGAATTCTGCATGAGCAAAACAATTTTTTTTTTTTTTTAAATTATGACTCTTTACCCGGACAAGTGACTTTTGTGCATGGACAAGTGAAACGTAAATGTACTTGTCCGAAGGACAAGTGCCTCAAAATGTTAATGCAAGCCCTGCCTTAATACATTTGTACTGGTGCATACACAGACCCATGTAGTTATTGATCCATTAGCTCCCTCCAGTAGTAAGCACGAAGCATTGTCATGGTTAAAATTCTGGGTTTATTTCATTCAGACCAACAGACCTAACACTATAATAGGCAGCATATTCATTTTAAACATCTGTTTACCGTAACCATAACCACACACACACACACACACACACACACACACACACACACACACACACACACACACACACACACACAGCATGTGTATGTATCTGAACAATTTGATCTATTTTGGTACTATTGCTATGCATACTAAAGATGAGAGTACTTTTCATTACGCCCAACAGTGTGTAGTTGGTTAGACAAAAATCTGGTAATATGAATAAAGTGTTTGCCATTTGGTGCAAAACTTTGATTTTGATAATGCTATATGTAGTTTTGGTTGCAGTGCTTCATACAGTATGAGGTATTTTACAGTTTGGGTGTGTGGTTTTTTGTATTGTGTTAAGTATTTTGATAAAACCAGCCTAGTTTGCAAAATTGTATTTTAGCAATTGGAAAAAACAGTAAAAGACGCCATTGGGCGCCATTTAGATAACGTTATAGCTGTAGCTTCGTAGCCTAAATGGCAGAGTACATAGATATGAAGACACAAAGATATTGAACAACATTGCTGATTCGTGACAATCACATAGCGACAGTAATCCTAACTAGCAAGGAACCATGTTTCACTTACTTCTCAAACATACAAGAACTTTCCTCCTGGGGCCTGTTGCACAAAAGTAGAATGAAGATATCCAGGATAACTGAAAAAGCGCAGCTTGACATAGTGTGATCCACTCATTGCGGCTTAATTGGTTGCATGTTTGCTGAGCCAGGATAAGTAGGTGAAGCTATGTCAAGCAAGGAGTAGATAGCTGGGATAAGTGCACGTTCACGGCTTTCTTAAATAGACCACGGTATCGATCACAGATTTACTGATGCAGAAATGGAAAAGACGCATGCAGCATATGTTTCACCCGCTGAACAGTAGCTTCTAATGGAAAATTACAAGGAGGTGAAACATATAATATGCAAAAAGGGAAATAAGGATGTTGTTATCAAACGGAGAGAAAAAGCCCGACAGACAATAGTGGACCGACTGAATACGTATGGATTTAAAAAAATCTACTTAGTCACTACACGTTTTTACAAAGTTGTACATTCTGTTTTAATTGCTTTTAATATGCTTGTTTTATGTGTTGGTTTTATTGCTGTATCTGTTTTTATGTGCTAAATGTGCTGGTTTTACACTAAAGTGTCTTTGAGTATCCTAGCCTATAAAGCACTATATAAATAAAATGTATTTTTATTTAGCCTACTATGCTTTAAAAGTGAGCAGAGGGAATTCTTGTTCCTCGGGAAATTTACCCTAAGGACTAGGCTTAATTTCAAACCCTTATTCATAATGCGAGAATATGTTTTACAACCATATGCACAAATCTCCATAAGCTGTGTCTAATTCTAAATATCTAAATTCTAAACACATCCAGTCCGCTGCACGGTGTGGGAGGATCCCCCTGCCTCCCCCCGCCTCTCTGCGTTGCACGGGGCACATTTCACGGGGACAGCAGCGGAGGAAAACCCCATTTCCTCCGTATCGTCCCACTTTATCTCAGGGTGCCAGTGCAGCCATTTCTTATCATCTAAACAACTGCAATAGTAGGATTTAAATCAAACTCGTGACAGGAATAGTGACAAGTAATGCATGTTAATAAAAATAAAGTGGAATACATTCAGAAGACAATGGAATAACTGTTAAACACGTTTATTTCGGATCAGAGCGGCATCTGATTTAACACATAAAACTCCTGGATTAATCTTAGCCTAGCTGTTAGCCTGCTCTGGAGCAGATTAGCTGCAAAGAAGAAATCTCCATGGTTACTTGGCTGGGTTTAATTCAACCTGCTTTTGTGCAACCAAGTCAAAGCTAAATTCATCCAGGATATCCCGGCTTAATCCCTTATCCTGGTTTTGTGCAACAGGCCCCTAGTGATCAATAAACTCAAGTGTTGTTGTTGTCAATTGTGCCAGTTTTGCTTGGACAATTTCCTTTTTGCTAAAAGGCTGAAACATTAAATACATGCTGAATGGCTGAATGTTTTTTTCACTTTCATTTTTACTGTCATAAGACTAAGAAGGAGTTTTTCTCTGGAAGGAGGGACCTACACAATAAGGTGGAGCCCACAGCTGTTCCCTTGACCTTTATAAGGAAAAGACCTAAAAGCCTGACAGACGGAGCCTGCAGCCGTCCTTCATTCAAGGTAAGCATAGCTTTATAAATTGAGATAAATATTGACATGACTTCTTACTCTGTCAATTTCTCATTTTTTGCATCCAATAGCAGAAACTTTTATGAACACAAATGAAGGGTTTGTTTTGTGTCTTTCTGTCTGAACAGGTCGTCTTGTTGCACACTGCACAGCCATCATGTCTGATTCAGAAGAGACTGCAGCCCATGTGGAGACAGCCTCTACTGATACTGATGCAGTGATTTCAGTTGACGATGACACCATTGGAAGAAGTACCTGGCGTCAGAGTTATATTACCGTTATAAATTACAGCTCTCTATCCACCCTCTTTAACCCCTGGTAAATGCAATTTACTTTTTTATTCTTTGGCCATTTGATTTAAATACATTTTCAATAAATACACACAATTCTTTAATATTTATTCTGTTGTTTCTATAGTCTGTACACGCAGAGTGGTCGCTGCACTCAAACTCCGCCCCAGCATATTGGCGTGCAGTCATCTGGCACTGCACTGTTCACCAAGACTGCCTACACTGCTCGAGGATCTGTTGGCGTCATGACTTATGACCTCCAGCACTCCACTTACAAAATAGCTGTCATGTTCTCTGTGCCCTACAACTATAACCAGTTCTCTAACGTGTATACAGTGGGAATCTTTGACAAGAGCCAAGAGTGTAATTATGATCTTTATTATAAGATGTACTACGACCAACCAACCACCTTTGTCCGAGGTGAAGCTAAGGGCCCCAGTCTCACTTATAAGAGGGATCGAGTCACCGTCGTGGCAACAATGACAGACTTTTCTGAAGCTGTCATAAACGTGGGCGTGAAAGACAACTGAAATTAGTGCGTCGGGAAGAAAGTAGATTCTCCTGCATCCTATTCTGCTTTGTTTTTTGGACGAATTTATAAGTCATTCTGTGCCAATGGCTAATACATAGTTAATGTTAATGTATGGTTATTTCTTTCCCAAGCATTAAGAATTAGAAATACAAGCTTAAGATGTCTATGTTGCTTTACAATAAAACACAATACACTGCTTTGGTGTTATAGAGACTGTAATATGTAATAACTGTAGTAGAGCAGATGATACATTTTGATACATGTGTTGTGATTTCACCTGTAACGTTTATTGACTTTTTGGCTTTATAAGATTATGTAAACTGTCTTATGCACGGCTTTCAACAGCACTTCAGGTTGAAATCTCAAGCATTTAATAAATCTGCAAAAGTGTGAAATCTCAGTGTGGCTGTATGTCTTCTGAAATGTGTTGAGACTGGGCTGTGTTACTTCCTTAAATGCATTTTAGTTATCAAAGGTCTGGTTTTGGGGTTTTCTGTTTGCTGGGTTTTTCTTGTTTCATGTTAATGGGTTTTGGATAGACGTTTGTTACTAGCCTGTTTTTTGTGCAATTTTATTGCCGGTTTTGCTTAGCCAGCAAAGGGGACATAGATTCCAGCCATTTTGGGTTGAGAACTGCTGTACAACACAACTACTGTAGCCGAGTTATGAGAGACTGAGTCAATGTTTAAAGCGCATGTGTCCGGCTTACTTTCATCCTATAACTGGGTTCTTCTTCATGACGTATTTGAAGGAATTATCCCATGCGAGTTATCCATTTGCTAATATTAAAGAGATACTTATGACCTGATACCCTGAACAGTCAAATTAGTAACTTCCAATACAGAGTGAATAGGCCCCTAAAAAATTCTCAGTCCAGCTTTTAGAAAGCAACAATAGGTGGGAATGGGCATGATGAGCATTGGGTTTTGCTGTGATTACTGATTAATGATTGCTAATCTTGTGCCACAAAATGAAGCCTTGTAGTACATTAACATCCTATTTCATTCTGAACATTCTATAACTTGTACTTAAGCTTTTGGTAACAAAGAAATTCAAATGAACTATACCACACGTTCACAGGAAATGGCCACAGGAAACATCAGTGTGCCTCATCCCCCAAAACAGAGAGGTCTTTGTTGGACAAAAGCCAGACGACTTGTAGCCAATGGTTAAAGTATTGCTCCCAACCCCCACCTTATGTTAAACAAAGCATAGGACATATATACCATGTTTTAACAGCAGAACTTCAGAGTGACCATATTGAAAATTGGGTGCTGTCGCTCTCCGCGCTCTGCAGAAGCTTGTAAATTGATGATGAATTCTTTGATGTAAATAAACTTTTATAATCAAGAACAGTGTCAGCGGATTCCTCTTCATACAACATCACAGCATCGCTACTAAAGACACAACAGCCTCTCTTGGGAGATCTTGGTGAACCTGAAAGAGATAGTTGAGTTGGTTGTATCAGCATAAGCGTATAAGATGGCAGACTTATGCCCGCTTATTAAACCATCATTCCCTAAGTGATCCAAGCCTCTTTTCACCTTTCACAAAGTCATGCAAGAATTCGTGATGATTAATAAACCCTTATTATAAAGAGTTACCAATATTTTTCTACTCTAGTGTGTACATGCAGAGTGGTGTCTGCGAGAAAGCAGATTGACCCATCTTCATCTGGAAATGCACTGTTCAGCAAGGTTCCTTTCGCTGCTACAGGAGCTGTTGGCGACTTTGCTTATGATCTCCTCCACAAATGTACAAAGGACTTCACTGAGAATATATAGCATATATGTCATAATTTAAACAAGTCTCCCGAAGAGAAACGGGTATCTCTCTGTCCCCCCTCTGCCTGCTGCGCTGTGGACGTGTGTGTGTGTGTGTGTGTGTGTGTGTGTGTGTGTGTGGCCCGGTCAGCGAGGTTGTCAAGCCCGCAGGACACACTTGTGGAGTTTAACTCTGAAAAGACAGTTAACCACAGGTTCCCGTTAATCTTATGACGGACATGTGTTGTGATATTTAAACAAACATGCTGTGAACGGCGAAATAAAAGCCTCTTATTTACGAGAGCGTTCTGAGAGACCTCCAGCTTACAGCGGGGTCTCTGAGCATGACTGTACGAGCGATGAGCTAGCAGCCGGGGCTGCCTCACTTCATGGAGGTTTTCAACTCCGAAAACTTTGAAGCAAATTGTCAATTCGTCATCAATTTTCGCAAGACTGCCTATATTGGAAATCTAAACAGTTCATTTCTCACCTAAAACGTTGTCAGAAGTGCATTTAGTGATGAATAAAATGTTAAAATTGTCCCGTTGTTGGTCTGTCTGTCTCTACCATTATTGTTCTAGGAATTTTATGTTCTAGGAACTGCACAAATCCCTCTGGTCGGAAAGCGGTTATTGATGTTGCAAAAGGTTCAGTTCCTCTGTGAAACTTCCCTGTATAGTGTAAAAAAGGGAAGCAGTTAATTAAAGAAATGAAAAAGAAGGGAAAGTGGGTTTCAGACTGAAAACGGAGTCTGCTGACTACATGTGAGGATTATAAGAGTGAAACAAAGAGGAAGATGAGATTAGATTGACAGCACTTTCATGCACAAAGTAAAGAAACCTATTACAAACCACTTTTTCCATGCTTTGTTTTAATGATTTAGCCGAGAAATGAAATAAAGGCTTTTTAAACTGTCCCCTCCTGAGTGCCTCAGTGTCATTGAACCCTTAAAAAACACTTTAGTTTGATGAATTCATGTTGACCAAAAAACTTAGTGTTTGCATTTGTGTATTTTAGCTACTGCCCTATCCTCTGATAGGTCAACGTTACCTGCAGTCTCCCATTGCCAGACACTCCTCCACAGCACCACGGAGGAGGGTCTAGCTAGTCCACACAACATTTTGGGATGGTAGAAAAACGTGCTCTGGTTTAGTGGCATTTCTTTAAACCAATCACAATCGTCTTGGGCGGGGCTAAGCGCCGGATGGAGCCCCGGTGTTGCTGCAAAATAGCCTCGGGAAGGAACTTGTTTTGGTGGAACGTGTAGGTTCAAAAGTAGTTTTAGTCGTGCGAGAGAAAGCTCAGATTGGACAGATAGTCTAGCTAGCTGGCTGGATTTACCCTGCAGAGATCTGAGGAGCAGTTAACCATGGTCCTCAGAAATCCACCGGAGTTTAAAATTACAACACAAAGAAAGGCGGAAAAGTAACGGAATTGTGGCCTAAAAGAATGACTTAGAATGGAATTTCTGGCGGCAACAATTCCGTTACCTTTCCACCTTTCTTTGTGTTGTAATTTTCCGGAAGTGGAAAGTCGTATATAGACTCTAGGTGACATAACTTGCATTCTCACTGCAGGTAAAGAGGGCGTGACAAGAGTCTGAATGCAGGCTATAAAAAGTCCACCATTTATTTTACGCATAAAAACCTAAAAGTCTGACAGGTTAAGCTTGCAGCTGTTTTGAAGTGTTCATTCCCGTTGATCATACCAGCATTACAGCCATCACTCCAGCTCAAAAGTCTATGTCTGTAGAATATGTCACAGACATGAAGCAAATATACATGTTGATTTTTATCTCAACCTTCTATTCCATTTTAAAAGCAGAAACTTTCAAACAATGAATGTAGGCCTGTTTGTTTCCTTTAGAATACGCCTGGGTAGAAGCACTCAAACAAAACTTAAGAGTCTAAAGATTTATTTCTTTTGGCACATTTATTTTTTCTTTCTCGTTTAGACTGTTATGCTTTTCTTTGTTTCCACAAACAAATAATGAACTTTTCTTACCTGATGGCGTACAAGGGTTGATATCAGATTAGAAAAGCAAAATATGTTTAAAAAAAAAATGTACAGTCACGTAGCAGTAAGCTACTCATCGGGAAAAGAAAACATTATACGTGTGGCTACTAAGCAAAGAAAAAAGACTGAATGACTGATTTTAGTGATTTGAGTTTAGCTCTTACATACCAGCCGATACAAAAATGATTGTTAAATGGGTGTGACTATACTCCATGTACCAAGAACGATTAACAATAGAACCCCAATATTTTATAATAAGTCTAGCTCAACCTTCAACCTTGAACACATCACAGTCGGCTTACAAAAGAAGAAGTTGAGCAATGCATACTACATTAGCATAACCCTGGTTGGTCCGAATCTGTTTCTCTCTTTTCCTACTTTGTCTTTTTTTCCTGTACATCTGGAATCAGCTGCTAAGTCATCTTTTGCTTCTTCTGATTGGTCTGTTTTTTGAAGTGGCTCTTCAGGGCTAGAAGGTCAATGTAGAGGATCTGATCGAGGACGGCCGAGGCGCAGAGCAGGCCGCCATGCAGCGCCCCAGCCATGCCGTTACAGAATACGTCCTGCCCTGCACACACACACACACACGCACACGCATACATACACACACACACAGAAACATTAATGGTGCAGTAGGTAAGACTTATAAAACTAACTTTCTGTCATATTTGCTGAAACTGACCCTATGTTCCAGTAGAACTACATGAAGCAGGTAATAAAAAAAGAAAAGAAACGGCTCCTCTGGCACCACCTACAGCCTGTAGTGCGATTTGCAAAAATCCACCGCTCCCTGTTCAGATGGACCAATCAGGGCATGAATGATCTCCCACTGGTCTGTAGAGGAGCTTCTGTGTCTATGTATGCGGATGATGTAACACTTTATATGCCGGCATCAGCTTTAGAAAACATTTCTGCAGCTCTCAACAATTAGTTGCAGATGGTATCTAATTGGGTAATTGATAATAAACTTGTCGTAAATATAGGCAAGACTAAAAGTATTTTATTTGGAACTAAATGTTCACTAAAAATAAGGCCCATGTTGGATTTAGTACTAAATAATGTTGCTGTTGAGCAGGTACATGAAATAAAGCTTCTTGGGGTAACATTAGACTGTACTTTGTCGTGGTCAAGACATATAGATGAAGTGGTGAAAAAAATGGGGAGAAATATATCTGTAGTTAAAAGCTGTTATTCGTTTTTAAATTCTTATTTAATTAAACCTGTTTTGCAGACACTAGTGTTATCACACTTAGATTACTGCTCTGTGGTTTGGTCAGGAACTACAAAGAAGAATTTAGGGAAACTACAGAGGGTCCAGAATAGAGCTGCATGTTTAGCCCTTTGCTGTACGACAAGGGCTAATGTTAACAAAATGCACAGCAAACTATACTAGTTACCGGTTGATGAGAGGTTAAAAACATCACTCCTTGGCTTTATAAATAAAATTAATTTATGGAAAACTCCAGAATGTCTGTATAGGCAACTTACTTTGATCTCTAATGTACATACATATCTCACGAGGCATGCCATAATTGGTAAATATATTATTCCAAACTCTAGAACAAATTCAAAACAACGTACAGTGTTGTATAGAGCTATGGTTAAATGGAACTCTCTTCCAGGTCATATTGCTAAAATTCAAAATATTATGAGTTTTAAAAAACAAATAAAAGAATTTTTTTATGTTAACTTAAATTGGTAGATAGAGTATATTGTATGTGTATGTAGAGGTATATGTGTGTGTGTATGTTCATATGTGAGTGTGTATATATGTATATTTGTATTTTATGAGAATTTGCTGTTTCGGTGTAGGATTGTTTGTTTATTCATGTTATGTGTTATGTGTGGACCCCAGGAAGAGTAGCGGATGCATTTGTTGCATCAGCTAACGGGGATCCTAAAAAAAGAAAGAAAGAAAGTGCCAGGGGGGGTGTCTAACTGTGTGTCAATCACTGCTCATGCACACGCATTAATTCTCCCTTGTGGGGGGAGGGGCTTAGGAGACAGTTTTGGGCTTTAGCGGAAAGGGGAGGAGGGACTGAGAAGTTGTTGATGTTCAAATGTTTTGGCTAAGTCCTGGATCTTCGCAATCCTACCTACGGCCCCTTTAAGCAGGTGTGTCACTGTGGAATCTAGACCAAAAGAGACCGTCCGTCAGTCAGGTCACCTGTTAGGTAGAGTCCGTTGATCGGTGTCTGTGGTCGTGTCCTAGCAACCGTGTCTGGGGTGAAGCGCTCCAAGTTGTGTTCAGCTCCGTACATCTCACCTCTCGGAGCGCCCAAATAGTGGACATTAGTTAGAGGAGTGGCAGCATCCACCATCACCACCTGAACAGGAACACACATGCTGTTAGTAGTTATAGTAGATATACAGTACATAGAATAGTTGCCAATTCAACGTCTTTGCAAAATCTTTTGGAGACAGCAATATTTTGGACTGACAGTGTGCAAATACAATGCAGACTTAGATTATAGTCAGGGATGAAACAAATAAACAGTAATATTTGTATTAGAAATGTGATGAAATACTTATATAACCAAATCCTGATGCCTTCTGCAGTAAATGAAATGGTGACACCCATAAAAATAAAATGGATAGAAAGGCCATTCCAATTCAAATCAATGTAGAAGAATGGTCAGAGCGGCAGCCATTCTTATGTGTACCTTGGCCATGGTAATGGTCTAACTTCTGTATAAACCGACATGCAGCAAGTCGGGAGGTGAGGCCAAATGAGACGTGGATGTGGAGTCGTAAGCTGTTCAAGGAAGCCATATTTGTTATTTTAATGCTAAATCCGCACAAATCCCTTTGCTATCACCAGATGAATAAAAACTTTGTTTGGCACGTCTTCTGTGACCGGTGTGGCGTGGGGGGCATGGTTGAGTTAGCAAGCTAGCTAAGTAGCCAGTTGTCCGCTGGCTTGCTGGTTCCCCTGTGCTTTCATGCTGCATTGGTTACAGAAAATGAGCCGAACAGCGAGCTTGGTCAAATGCTGTTTTTTGAGTTGACCTTGAGTTTGGAATATATTACCTTGTCTCGCAGTTGAGGGAAGATTTTAGTGCCCAGTCCAGCATCTCTTGGGCCATGCTATTTTTCAAATCCAGGTAGTCCTGTCCCCTCTTGCCAAGCTTTGTCTCCTCCCACTCCTCAAACCACTCATAGCGAGCCATGGTTAGCAACGTCATACAGGACTTACCTACAGAAAGATAACAAGGGGGATATACAGGGTACGATTTGTAAAAAAAAAGCAAAGATGTTTTTTGATCATGCACGACAAAACAAAACATGGAAGAATTAAATCCCCCTTTCAATACCACAGATGGTGCCACTCGGCCAGCCATGCCAAAACACTTATTTATGAACTTCAATATCCAATGGGAAATAATCTCTAAATGAAATAACACGATGTGGTGTCAACATAAAACATTTTGCGACGAAAACTAAATACTTTCACCCAGGAAACGCTTGTTCGTTGCTCGGGAGTGTTTTAACCCACGATCTTTTCCTAAATGTAACGAGTTGTTTTGGTGCCTAAACTTAACTGTTATCACCGCACAACACGCTCACTTTTTCTGGCTAATCTCCACCACCACGGCCCCTGAAAGCACCATCATCTGGCGGTGCCTGTAGCCGGTTCACAGTCACCTATTGGCGGCTAAACAACTGCCGCTGGTAGCCGGCGTCCCGGAGCTCTGGAGCGGCTAAATACAACCGGCAACTGCTGTTGCTATTCGGATTTTATTGTTCTATGACATGTTCAAGTTACTGCTCAAAAAATGTATCCACTGATATACAGACATCTCTTTCGCCATGTAGGCCTGTGGTAAAAGTATTTTTGGAGTTGCAATTCCACCGTTTGGCCGTTATGTTCAATTTGCTTCATAGCCCAGGGGGCCCGAAAGAGTGATACAAATTTTTCACTTCATTTAATTTTTCATCTTCTTGAATGAATGAAAAGTAGGTGATTGTTGGTACAGCAAACTTTGCACCGTACGGTAACACACTGCATTACATACCAGGTGAAATATGCCTGGGACATCCAGCTTTATTCTTACACTTTCAGTATTACCGTAAAACTTCAAATAATATCCGGGTCCCAAATAGACGCCTGTCTCTTTTAAATGCCTGGTGTGACAACAGATTTGGGTAAATAAAGGCCGGTCTCAAATAGAGGCCTGGTCTGTTTTTTTTTTGTTTTTTTTCGTGTCGGGTTGTATTTGATCTTTTAAAACCCGTCAGATCGTTTGTTCTATGTTTTGATTTGATTTCACGTGACAGACACAACCGTTCATAAACGACTCATCACTATGGCAACATAACAAACAGGTTAACAAACTTTCTTTTAGTCTTCAGTTTTTCTTAATTCTCTCAATACCACCATGGAGACAAAAAGAAAAAAGTATGATTTGACATTTAAGCTGACAGTTGTCAAATTTGCCGAACAAAATTCGGGAGAAGCAGCGGCAAGACATTTCTCGATTGATCCTAAGAGAGTGCGAGAATGGCGTAAACATAAAGCAGAACTGCAACGTCTGGCCGAGGAAGACGACAAAAGGGCCAGACTTTGGAGGGAGGAAGAAGGTCAGTGAAGAGCTGGAGGTGAGCGTGTGTGAGTGGATCCACAGCTTTTTTTTTTTTTATTATAAATATTAATTAAATACGAATAATACGAATTAGAAAAAATTAATATAATGTGGTAACCTCCTATTGTCAATTAAAGGCCTGTCTCTTATAGACGCCTGTCTCAAATACAAGCCGGTGCATTTCGGCGATTTGGGTAAATAGAAGCCCGGGCTATTATTTGAAGTTTTACGGTATATAATGTATGTAGCCATCATGTGTATATTTAAGACCCCTTTTCAGGGTTCTTTTAAAGCTCCCATATTATGCTCATTTTCAGGTTCATAATTGTATTTTAAGGTTGTACCAGAATAGGTTTACTAGCATGCTAACAGTTGCGGTTAGCCAGCTCGTTTCGGCTAAAGCCGTGCAGATTTTGACCAGCTCACCCGGAGACTGAAGGCAGGACACATTAAGAAACCCGTATATCACTCAAAACAGCATGGAACTTTTTTTTTTGCACCAGAGACACAAAATAACATCCCAAATCCCAGAAAAAGGGATTTTTTCATAATATGGGCACTTTAAATAAGTTGGACGGTTGCCAGCTAGGAATGAAATTGTGTGAGTTTAAAGACCCAACGATTAAGAAAAGACTGAATTTCAAGTGGTAAATCTGCCAAAGCTACCATTGTGAACTGTACATATGCCGTAGCAGATGGCAGGAAATCATGTTTAACAAATATAACATCCCACCCAACAACTTGGAATTCACTGTTAGCGAACACATGATTGGATTACTGCCAAAAAAAAGGACATAGGGTTGAGGAGGCGAAGACAGACATCAAAAGAAATGGAAGGCGGTGTCATATTTAATGGCCAACTAACAAGCAAGTACACATTTGTGCACAAGTGAATGTGTGTTACCTGGTTGTCTGATGTTGGATGTAGGATCTTTAGCGGATGGGAAGGTGATGAACATCATGGGAATGTTTCCCAATACCTGATCTCTGCTCAGAGAAGAGTAACGCTTCATACTACACACACACACACACACACACACACACACACACACACACACACACACACACACACACACACACACACACACACACACACGACAGGAATGGGTTGACAAAAATGGGATTTGTTAACTAAAATATAAGCACAATATTTTTATATAAAAAGATATAAAAACCTACAGTGAGTCCAAGTCATTGTCTTTATACATCCAGAAGTTGGTGGAAACAATGCCCAGCTCCTCTTTGGTTCCATCCAGACCAACAAAGACCAAGAAGGAACCCATACCGTGACGCACCAAACCCAACAGTGACTGGATCTCTACACACACATCACAGGAAATATGCAGTGCAAAAGATAGCAAATGAGAAACAAATGCAACGTACAATTTAGTGGCTACAGTCAAGTGATCAAGTCTGCATACTGTGTTACCTGGTTTGTCCTGTATCGGCTGAGGCAGAAACTTCTGGAAGGTGTTGAAGATTCCAGCGTTGGAAATGACAACAGGGGCATGGACCTCAAACTCTTCTTGTCCTTTAAGCACTGTCACGCCTGACACACACACACACATACACACACACACACAGCTTAATGGTAGTTGATTCCCCTAGACTTAGTCTGAATCAACAGAAGTGCATTTCCAGGATAATTGCCTGATATCCGGCACATGTCCCTCACCTTCTGCTCTCTCTGTGTTGGCATTCTCAAACTCTGTTTACTTCGGGAAACAACCGTTGAGCTAGCAAGCTACACGCAGATAATGGCCAGTTTTGA
Organism: Perca flavescens; assembly: GCF_004354835.1. Taxonomy (NCBI): domain Eukaryota; kingdom Metazoa; phylum Chordata; class Actinopteri; order Perciformes; family Percidae; genus Perca; species Perca flavescens. The sequence goes on along the minus strand of NC_041345.1, from coordinate 28,361,754 downwards.
AGAACATTCGGATGGTGCAACAAGGCAGGCCTGTTTGGTTCTTTTGGGGAATGACTGTACAGATTTACGAAGAATAGGTTTACGCCATTTACTCTCTAACTGGGACGGATTGGTGGGGATTGCTGTGGACAAAGCACACACGGCGATACACTGGTAAGATTAAATTACGTTTAACCATGTATCCAGCTAATTTAAATAGCTCACGTTACTGTGTTGTGTGAACAGTTAACTTCATGTTCCACCAAAACAAGTTCCTTCCCGAGACTATTTTGCAGAGTCACCGTCGTTTTTAGAGATCTTGAAGTCATGCAACTGTCTTGCAATGTGCTTATGAAGGCTTCTGACTTGGACCCCAAAAGACTCAAGGAATAGCTCTGTTTAAAAAGCTAGATAGCTCCATGAACAGAGCGAGCTGTGGACACTTTCATGAAAAAAGGCCACAGTAACAGAATCTGTCTCCCCTCTCCCTTTCTCACCATAGGCCTTCCCTTGCTGGTTGAGCAGGATGCGTTGTACAGGAGCCCTGACCAGCACAGCACCGCCAGACTGCTGAATGACAGGGATGATGTGAAAGGCAAACTCACTGGCGCCCCCCCGTGGGTAGTACGCACCACGCTTGTAGTGGTGAAGAAGGAGAGCGTTGATGAGAAAGCTAGACTCTTTAGGAGGGACACCTAAAGTGATGTAAAACACAACATTTAGAGGGATTTACAGCATGTGTGTGATCTGTGATGCATGTGAGTGTGTAGGTCCATCACCATAGAAGAGGTAGGCAGACAGCGCCTGCAGGTCCTTGTTCTGTGTGAGGCCGGACATTATTTCGGAATGGCTGGCTGCTGCTAGGCGGAAAACTGAAGATATGCGATCTAATAGGCCGGTTCGAGCCAGGAAGTTCGCCAGCCAATAAGGCATGATCTTCAAGATGGCAATAAGTGGAGTCCGCCGTGAGGCTAACTGTGAAGGGAAGACATACAAGCCCATTAATCAATCAGAATCAACAATACACTCAATGTGAGAAATGCAGTTTAAGTGTAAGACAGAAAAGTAGCGGACTCAAGCCTGAGCCTTGTGGCACACCAAATGTTCATTGTGTCAAAGAAAGGTTTCCAACAAATAATCTTGTTTACACAAACTCTGCCTACTTCCTCCTTTCATCCCTTCTTGACTTTCTCATCCATCATTCCATCATGATCGCCATTACCACCCTACCTTCATCAATCTCATGAACTCATCAATGGCCCCCTCCTCTCCTGGGAACTGCTGCTTCAGGCTATCTGCCATCTCAGTCTTCCCGGCATGGATATGGTACTCCCTGAGAAAGACATAAAAAGTTAGGTAGGGCGGGCCAGAGACGGCTGGAAATGTTTTGATTAGTTCGAAGCAGGGTAGGATTCATAGGCCCGTGTAGATACTCTCAAAAATGTGGAAATATAAAAAAACATTTAAACATGAAAGACATAGGAGCCTTGAGAAATAATAAAAAATATAATTCATGTCATGGTCAGATTTTGTTTGTTGTAGTTGATTACTCCTGGTAAAGAGAGCAAATTAAGACACCCATTGAAAGAACGACATAATTTAACTGTACAAGAATCATGTCATTATGCAGCAGCCTACCTGCGCTGGTCAGGCTGACCTAGGACCAGTGTGTCAAAGTGCTGCTCCAGCCGTGTGAACTGCAACTGTCCCTCTGTAATCTGATCCAGAGCAACCCTCAGCAGGCTGTTCTCGTGAAGCTGGCCCAGGTAATGGATACCTGGCGGTGGCAGTGATGGGGTTAAATCCACTTCATTTATACAAGGCTTTAGAATAGATAGTTTTCTTACACGGTCTTCATTCAGTCATTGCAAAATTAATCGAGTATTTAAAGTGAAGCTAAATCAGTCCTTTAGTATTGAGATAATCACATTGTATTATAGTTTGTAATGTCTCATATGGCAGTAATCTTACAGTATATTTAAGTAATATTAAATCCTTTGTTGTCCATTTTTACTAACATCCCTATATAGTTTTAGCAGAAATATAAGAATTTTAGAAATAGAACAAAAAAAAATGTTTTACACCAAAGAAAACAGCACAGCTGGGTAACATAAATAGTGCTGAATAGCACTTCAGATAACAAATGAAGCAGAACTCCATATACTTACTAGATATGGTGCTATAATAAATTAAAAAAGTACTGATAGAACAAGGTGCTTATACTGTACAGTATATCTGAGGTAGGTGGATATAACAGTATATCCACTGTATATTTGACAGATATTTACATGTTTAAATTATGTGTTAATATATAATTAACGTGAAAGGTAGATGCTTGTTAGCAGTGTTGAGTAATAACTTTAATACAAGCTAATAAAAGTGCAAAATAGTGATGACCAGTGTAATAATCAAAGTGAGCCACTTGGATATAATGCAATGTTGTTAGTAGTCATGTATGCAAGATTGCATAAATAGTTTGCTTACTAAACAATGCATCTTTGACATGTCTCTAACATGTGAAATATCATCATCTTGTGTTCATTTGTGTAGACAAATTATGTACTTTAAGAGCACAAATTCGTAATTTGTCTGATATGTTATCTGATACGTATGTATTAATGTAGATCAATGAATTGTATACATATCCACACCCAATCAACTCAAAGCTCTGCTCATGTTTCAACAAACGCAGCTGTGTGTTGCTGTTGCAGTTCAGTGGGATTTGGTTCAGACAGGAACAGGGCGGCTCTGTTTGACAGCATTAGTTTTGGCATTACAAATAGATGAAAGAACATGAAATCACAGGACATGATTATAGCGGGAGCACATTTGTGGCATGATCTTTGTATTAACAACGGTGCTGTGGTCCATTATGCTCGGCTATAACTCACCACAATGATGTATGTGTTCAAGTCCAGTTTCTCTTAGTTAATTATGCTTAAAGGAAATATGCATAAATGCAAACGTATTAGAATGACAAGATTATACCATATACTGTATGTAAGTAAATCTGTATGTAAGTAAATCATCAATCAATTTATTTAGCTGTATTCTTTTCCAATACAAAGCCACAGGTGCAGAGAAAAATTCTGTGCTGGTGTGTGTGTGTGTGTGTGTGTGGCGAGAATTTATCACAATGCTGTAGTGTATTGATATAAAACATCTCTTTCTTAGAAGGTCATTTCTCTCTGTTTCTTTCTCCATACACAAAGTACTTGACAGTCTTACCCACGTCAAACTCAAATCCCTTATTCTGAAAGGTGTGTGTGCAGCCTCCAGCCTGATCATGTTGCTCCAGAACTACAACCCTCTTCCCGGCTTTAGACAAAAGCGCTGCTGCTGTCAAACCTCCGATCCCGCTGCCTATCACCACCGCATCCAGAGCAGGGGGAACACGGTCCGCAAGAAACCCTGCAGGGGGAGCACAGATTGTATTTTAAAAATCAGCCGGGGGAAAAATGTTGTTAGGCGGGTCCCGAGAACTTTCTTGACATCTTGAACATCGAGGTTTTGCATCACAACTTTCATAGACTGCATCTGCAGTAAAATGTATTCAGTAGATCATTTGTGGATACAAATGAGTCCAGGTCCATATCATCCTGTAAATCTGTATTCTGAAGGGCAAAGAGATGTAGAAGGCCCAGCTCCTACTCAGCAGCACGACTTTCCCCAAAAACACAATTTTTATCAACTCCTGAACTAAAGTCTTTTTCTGTGCAGCTGTGTTATGGGAAAACTCAGGATCACCAAAGTAAATTCAATTCATCCTCTTTGATGACATGAATGTCTGAACTTAATTTCACAAACAATCCACTCAATAGTTGTTGAAATATAGTGCTAGAGGAAATGTCAGGGGATTGCCAAAGTCGTTTGAATACATCATCTGGGGACCATGAATGTTTTGTGCCAATCCATCTGCGTAGATTTCAAGTTATTTAACGGAAATAGTGAAAACTTTGAGAGGAAAAGGATGAGCTAGGTCCTCGGAATGGTTCCTCTGAGGACCATAAATATCTCAAACAGAAATTATGACATTCCATTTAATGAGAGTTGAACGAAAAACGATTCAACTTTCATGTGGGACACATAGTAGAGATGTTTTAGTCAAGCCGAAAGTGATGCCAACATCCCTGAAGCACTGAGAGATGTACTGAAGCTTGATTTTCATATTTGATCTCTCTCCAAGCTTCTCTGCTCCCTTCTTTCCAACACTTCCAAAGGATCTCTCTCACCAGCTGTGCCAACAATATACTTGCATGTTGTGTGCAATTGGGAAAATGGTTGTCGATCTCCCAGTGATTATTTTGTCTTAATTATTGGGATGTTGAAGGATAAAGCATGATTTTGCGGAGGCTCTACGCAGTGCTTTTTCCGTATCCTACGTAAGCGGCCTGAAGTTTATACTTGAGCATTGGTGTGTGCGTCGATGTCTTTAAGAGAATAATAGGGCTGGCATGAGTGTGTGCATGGGCAGTGTGTGGTAGAGCGAGTGAGAGAGTGACGGGGATTAGCTTCGGAGTGAGTACCGACTCTAGAGTCATAGTGAGAGTGCTTTTATGACCACGGTGGATAATCTGTAGCTGGGAAAGTTAACCTTCTCCTTGATATCATGTTGTTTATGGAGATGGAGAACCAAGAAATGAGGAGGGGGGGGAAGTGCAACGCTACCAAGCGACGGCCGAGCGGTGTGCGTCGCCGCGGCTTGTAGTTACATTTTTCGAGAGGTGCACGTCAGGCTATGGCGTAGGGTCTGTCTCTCCACGTACCTACGTACGTAGCCACGGCGTAGATTTAACGCAGAGGCATAAATCACGCTTAATACAAAGCTCTGGTAGACAGGACAGTACAGTGTCTGCCAATGATCAAGATTCAAGACTCAAGAAAGAAGCTTTTTTTACCTCTCTTCAGCCTGTGGTCCCTCTGCTTGCTGTCGGTGACCAAGGGTCCTGGAGGCCTCACGCACTTCTCGCTGAACACCTTGTAGCGTTTCCCGGTGGTCAGGAAGAAGATGGCGACCGCCGCCAGCACGCAGCTCAAAAAACCAAGCAGCCACCACCACATAGCAGAGGAGAGCTCGGGGCCCACTGTACAGACCTGCGCAGGATGGAGAAGAGGGGAACAAGGAAAACAGCAAACTAAAGAAAATACTGAGGTAGATTGAGAGAATAATCCAAAATGAGAGAGAGAGAGAGAGAGATGAGGTAGGAGTGAAGGATGGTGGAGAAAAGTTTGGAAGAAAAGGCTTTCCACTCAAAGAGAGCACTAAACTGCAGAGGAGGAGCTGGTTAAAGTGAGGGGTGGAGTCATAATTGGGCATAATTGGGGTAAAAAAAAAAAAAAATCAGCCCACAGCCCACCACCCACCACTCGTCCTTGCATTCTCCTTCGAAACATTTACATACCAGCCCCTAATACTGCCACCTAGCTGAGTAATTAAGATAATTAAGGTTATTAACATACCGTAGTATGATAGTGTACTCACAGAGTCAAAAAAGGTTGACTGGCTCTTCATGGCAAGATGGCTAAAGGTTGAGCATGGGTGTCACCAAGATCCCTTGAATAGGCATGTTAAACAATAGGGCTGGGACAATATGCTTTCGTCTTGATTGGATTGTTTCATGATACATGGGTGCCGATTTGATTGGATTGCGATTTCGATAGTATTGAGTATTGCAATTTTCTTTTCCTTCAAAACAAAAGTTGAATAATACTATTACTATACTTCTAGAGACAATATATCATGAGCCATTTCTAAAAAATTAATTGTTTTCTAAAAAGAATGCACACCACTGTCACATACCAGTCAGTCAGTCTGATACTTAGATTTCTTAAGAAGAACATAAGATGGATTTTCTGCATTTTCTGGTTTCAGTCTGTTTTGCTGGAAACGGATATGATGCAGCTGCCGTCTGCGGTAGCCTACTGCATAAACAGAAAAATATAGGTACCGGTAAATTAATTAAATAAAAGAAAAAGTATTGATTATGGGAATAAGAATCAATTTTAAAAAACCCTAACCCCCCGATTCCATAAGTGAATCGATTTTTCCCCCCACCGCTAGTAAACAAGTAATACGTTTGTAAGTTAAGCTAAATCTGCATTTTGTGCACAGTATGCAACTTGTGTTAAGTGGAATGTAAATAAGAAAAGCTATAGTATTATGTTTGCAAGTGCCTTAGCTTGCTAACACATAACTAACATAAGCTTACTAACAGCGAGATGTGGAATAGTAAGACGTGCTTACATGTCATGTTTTTAGCTATCTACAGGTTTGTTGCCTTTTCAGGAACAAGTTAGCTGGTATTAGAGCTAAACTGGGGTTAAAAAAAAAAATCTTCCCTAGACTTTTGAGACCCAGACCAGCCATTTAACCCATGTACATACCAGCCCCTTATAATGCCCCTTAGCTGAGTGGTAATTAAGATAGTAGAGATAGTGTACTCTCAGAGACAAAAAGGCTGCCTGGCTCTTGATGGCAAGATGGCTAAAGGTTGAGGGTGGAGCATGGGTGTCATCAAGATGCCTTGCATTGTGAACTAGTTACACGTCTGTAAGTGAAGCTAAAGCTGCATTTTGTAGACAACATTTGTCATTGTGGAATGTGGATAAATCAGAAAGCTTTATGTTTGCAAGTGCCTTAGCTTGCGGACACATAACTTACATTAGTTTACTTAAATCTTGCTTAAAAAAAACTTTGTTGGTGTTTCAGAGGACAAGCTAGCTGTTAGCAGAGCTAGACCAGGGTAAAAAAATATATAAAAATCAGACGTGGCCCGCCCTTTCATTCACCTTCAACACAGGTGTCATCAAGATGTCTTGTGTTATAGACCAGTTACAAGTCTGTTAGTTAAGCTAAAGCTTGTGTTTGCATGTGCCTTAGCTTTCTAACACATAACTAACATAAGCTTGCTAACAGCGAGCTGCTGAATAATCCTTGGACTTGCTAATGTTTTTAGCTAGCTACAGGCACTTTGATGGCGTTTCAGCCTGCACACATAACATAAGGCATGTAGTTAGGGGTGCCACGTCATTTCTCCGACACGCCATTGTTCCGACCTCTCATTAACCCGAAAAATTCCCTTTGGTCCTACAGCCCACTAGTCCGGCGTCCACCAGCGATATTACGAATCCCACTATGGCCACGCCAAGACCCGCCCTTCAATAGCATTTATTGGCCAGGCGTCCATGCTTACGCAAGGTAACATAACCCCATTTGTACAGGTCCTATCCCCTGACCTGAATCGGCTATCCCAACCTTAACCACTCAAGGTCAAATGACTAACTCCAACCTGTCATGGTTTTGGGTTTGAGTTTCTGTTGGTTTTGAGGTTCTGTTCTTGCCCTTACCTTACTCCAGAACCTGACACAACCAATCGAGCTGCTTCGTAGGGCGGGTCTTGGTTTGGCCATAGTGGGAATCGTAATTTTGGGCAGGCCCCGTAGTTAGATCAGTGTCAGGATTGCACTGTCTTCCCATTCTTCCACTGTGGAGGACTTGTAACTCATGACATTTTGGAAATTCTGATTCCACAAAGAGCAGAGCAGATAAATTTTCCACGCCATGACATGAGACTGACAGAGAAGAGAGAGCTGCTTGTTCATCACCTCTACAGACTCCCCTCTGACTCATGTACAGCACCCAGCACCAATTTGTTGCTCCTTCCAAATTGCCTTAGGATACTATGTCTAGAAATTGCACTGTATAGCTGAAATCATCGTAATTTCCAATGCATGATTGTGAACAACGATGCTTTCAAAGCTGATATGCTGTGAATGGGATATGTTTGGCCAACTTGGCTTTCTGGGTAATTTGGCTAAGGTTTGTGCAGTGTGCATGGCCTAGTCGTGCTGTGCTAAAAAGGTCAGTCTGCAATAAAGAATAATAATTAGAGTAAGGAAGAGGATTAGGGCCTCATGTGAAATTTTTTTTTGGAGTTCTGACGATGCCACCATTCTACAGGTGATACAGTTTCTCAGGGAAGATCTGCTCACAGAAATAGATGACAATGCCAAAACGCAGTCAAAAGACTTTATAAACTTGAGAGATGAACTGAAATGTGCTATCAACCAGGTTAGCAGCCAAAACCAAGGCCTTGGAGGACCGGGTGGAGGGCCTGCACACAGCTGCCAGCACCCACTCGGACACCAGTACAAACCTGGAGCGCAACGAATTAGGTTGTCCAAGTGCTATTATTCATGACATCGTACTAACTTACCAAATAGATGGAGTGTCCGTATTCCAAGACCCGTTCCTGACGTCAGGCAGGACCCTGTACTCAATTTGTCGAAGCGGAACTTTCCGGTAGTTCAGTCAGACCTTCAGTCTGGGCCCAGGTGTCAATCAGCTGAACAGAATAATTTCTTGGATGATAATAATTTCCAGAATGGAAAGAAAGGTCTAATATGAAGTTCTCTCCAGTTCGTTCAAAGTGCCTTGCCCCATATGCAGTATGGTTAAAAGGACAACAGTTGCTGACGTCATGACAAAAATAAAGGCTTTATCTCTAGGTTACATAATATTAGTCAGAACAATCTTTAGCCCTTCTCTTAACCATCTGAAAAGTGCCTGAATTAAAGACTGAATTAACATGGCGGCCTGCAAGAATACACAAATCATCAATTTGTGTGAGGCATATGCAATACTCCAATTAAAAGTGTTCCATCACATATCTCTGCAGGAGCAGACTCGCCTAGGCTGTACCCTGCCAGAGGTGTCACGGAGCCCCTGCTATGTATTCTTTTACTGTCAGTCAATTGTCCCATTTTGGTGCTCTATATTTGAAACTTTCTCACAGATGTACAGCCAAAACATACCCACAAACCCCATAACTGCTGTGTTTGGAGTAGGCTAGCTCCAGAGGGGGTGAGTGAAGGTAAATACGGTGCAAAATGCAAGTGTTTGTAGACTTGATGTAAGCACTTGTAGAAAACAATGTGAGAGCTTGTAGAACACTAATCTGAACTTCTATGTTGATATTTGCACTCAGAAAATATCCCACCCTTGTGTTCTGAACGTGAAGTCACAGGAAATATATTCACACAAATGGGGGATCTACTAGTTTCAACAGGTTGAAGGAATCTGAGGGACACTCATGAAAAATCCTTTAATATATTCCTAACTTTTAAGGGGAGACACTGCAGGTGAATATGAAAACCATTTTAACTAATAGATATCACCATAAAACTTCCCCAGTTGATTACTTATTACAATATTGCCTTGTATTACAAGTTTTCAGAAATTTTTATGTTTAAATTAGCAAATGAAGCATTATCTTGCTTAATATGCGCTCATTTGCGTTCGATTCCAGAACATAAAGAAAGCCAGGTTAAAAATTCTTGTTTTGTTTGTTGACATATTAGAGGCACAGGTTTTTACAAAGCAAATTTTAGATATCTCTTTTTATCACTCCGTAAACAAATAAAAAAGAAATCCATTTTTTGTCATGTTTTTAGGAATATAATGTCCCATAAATCAGGCTATGAATGACATATGAAGAAAGCCCTCCGTAAAAAATCTTAGGAATCGATATAGATAGGAATGGAAGTGCAAAGTTTGGTGTTTGGAAGTGCTACTGAAGTGGAGGTTTCTGGCTCAGAGTTTTATGAGAAAACAGTTTAAATATGCAAAGGAGGAATTATCTAATGCTAACTTATGGTGAATTTAGGAGTAATCTATAGGCACAAATAGAGTGTAGTAAAATAAACACCTAAATGTGTATTTTAGAATTTTTTTCCCCCAAAAAGACAATGTTATGGAAGCAAAAAAAAGCCCAAAACTGAAAATTTAAAAATGTTTTATGTGCAGTGTCTCCCCTGAAGTCACTAGGCTCGTTCACCAAAGGAAACACACTAAAAATCTACCACTTTTTGCATCCATCTGTCCAATTATTCTTAAAGGAGCATTAACTGATGTTAATACAATACATTTTTTTTTGTCAAATACAGTGAATATCTCCTTAGAGTCATTTAGATTTCTATTTTCTGTGTTTGCCGAAAAATACATGAATGCATGAGCCACAAAACATTATTCCATCTGCTATAGCAGGAAATATTCATGACATCGTACTAACTTACCAAATAGATGGAGTGTCCGCTGTCCAAGACCCATTCCTGACGTCAGGCAGGACCCTGTACTCAATTTGTCGAAGCGGAACTTTCCGGTAGTTCAGTCAGACCTTCAGTCTGGGCCCAGGTGTCAATCAGCTGAACAGAATAATTTCTTCAGAAAAAACTACAGTCGATGGTGTGATCAAGCAGGTTTCTGCATGCAGAATGGAAAGAAAGGTCTAAGTTCTCTCCAGTTTCTTCAGAGTGCCCTACCTTATATACAGTATGGTCAAAAGGACAACAGTTGCTGATGTCATGACAAGGACTAGGTTCTGCTAAATAATCTTTTGTAATCTCATCTCTAACGGTTTACAGCATACAGTACCCTACACTGTCTTCAGACCAAAGGTCAAGGTAATGTGGCTAGACAATAGCCCTTTGAGCCTAAAGCCCACAGGAGAAATGGCCCTGTGGTTTTTGGTCTCACTGTTGACTAGCAGCACTCTCATCTGACAACCTCAGACAGAAATAAATACATTCATTAACATCTAAAATGTTCATTTCCCACACCTCGACCCTTATCAGGTAGGCTTTATCTCTAGGTTACATAATATTAGTCAGAACAATCTTTAGCCCCTCTCTTAATCATCTGAAAAGTGCCTGGGAAGAAGACGGAATTAACATGGCAGCCTGCAAGAATACACAAATCATCAATTTGTGTGAGACATATGCAATACTCCAATTAAAAGTGTTCCATCGCATATCTCTGCAGGAGGCTGTACCCTGCCAGAGGTGTCACGGAGCCCCTGCTATGTATTCTTTTACTGTCAGTCAATTGTCCCATTTTGGTGCTCTATATTTGAAACTTTCTCACAGATGTACAGCCAAAACATACCCACAAACCCCATAACTGCTGTGTTTGGAGTAGGCTAGCTCCAGAGGGGGTGAATGAAGGTAAATACGGTGCAAAATGCAAGTGTTTGTAGACTTGATGTAAGCAAATGTGAGATAAAACAATGTGAGAGCTTGTAGAACACTAATCTGAACTTCTATGTTGATATTTGCACTCAGAAAATATCCCACCCTTGTGTTCTGAACGTGAAGTCACAGGAAATATATTCACACAAATGGGGGATCTACTAGTTTCAACAGGTTGAAGGAATCTGAGGGACACTCATGAAAAATCCTTTAATATATTCCTAACTTTTAAGGGGAGACACTGCAGGTGAATATGAAAACCATTTTAACTAATAGATATCACCATAAAACTTCCCCAGTTGATTACTTACAAGTTTTCTGAAATTGTTATGTTTAAATTAGCAAGTGAAGCATTATCTTGCTTAATATGCGCTCATTTGCGTTTGATTCCAGAACAGAAAGAAAGCCAGTTTCAAAATTCTTCTTTTGTTTGTTGAAATATTAGAGGCACAGGTTTTTACAAAGGGAATTTTAAATATCTTTTTTTATCACTCCGTAAACAGATAAAAAAGAAATCAATTTTTTGCCATGTTTTTCGGAATAAAATGTCCCATAAATCAGGCTATGAATGACATATGAAGAAAGCCCTCCTTAAAAAATCTTAAGAATCGATATAGATAGGAAAGGAAGTGCAAAGTTTGGTGTTTGGCAGTGCTACTGAAGTGGAGGTTTCTGGCACAGAGTCTGAGAAAAACTTATTTTATGAGAAAACAGCTGGATTGTAAAATATTGCAGGACAAGTTGAAAATGGCAAAACATTTTAACTAAGAGATAACATGAAACTTCCGCAGTTGATTACTTACATTAAGACAATTATTTTTATATTACAATTTTTCTGAAACGTTTGTTTGAATATGCAAATGAGGCATTATCTAATGCTAACGTATGGTGAATTTAGGAGTAATCTACAGGCACAAATAGAGAAAGTGTAGTAAAATAAACATCTAAAAGTGTATTTTGGATGTTTTTCCCCCAAGAAGACATTTACGGAAGCAAAAAAAGCCCACAAAACTAAAAATTTAAAAATGATGTTTTGCGTGCAGTGTCTCCCCTGAAGTCATTAGGCTTCAATGCTACGTTTACAGGTGGCCGGCGACATTTATGAAAACCTCTCTGTTTTCAAAAATAACATTGTGCACAGCTGTCAGTTTTCAAAAAAGTGTTTACACGTACCTGTGTATTGTGGAACGATGTGACAGTTATCTAGTCATGGTATCACTTTTTCTTTTAAAGCCAACTCCCGTTCTCCCTCTAGATAACCCTCGCCCTCTAAGCCCTCTTCTGCCGTACAGCCGTTACAGATACTGTCAGCGGGGGGATGGTTAAGCCTATATTAAAGGAGTTATTTCAGATACTTCCCTATATTTAATACTGTAGGTACTAAAACATTATAGGTTCAAATATTATAAAAATTGTATTATAAATATTAATAGGTTCAGATGAATTAATTGAAATACTTCCCTATGGTTTAGATAAATTTTAGAGAGACACACACACCCCGCACTTCATGGTTCTACTTCTACAGTGGAAACCCGATGACGAGACAAGAGGCTTTTGATTGACAACCTAGATGTCCCCCGTATGTGAAATACACAGCACACAGAAGATCTTTATAACCAAAAGCAAAGGTCTGCTTGTCAGGTCGGTCCCCGGGGTTGCTGCAAACCGCACGGTTAAAGAGGAGGCCAGCACTTCCCCTTTCGGGGGGGTCCCCGCTCACGCGGGCAAGTGGCGAAAAAGAAGAAAAAAGGAAAGAAAGTCTTCTAAAAGAGCAAAAAAAGACTCACAAGGTTTTTTGGGTCACCTTGCTCAAGACAAACACAGGTGGTTTTATTATTTTTTTTAAAAAAAGCTAAAAGTTAACATGCAAACAAAATAAATGGAAAAATGAACAGAGTTCAATCACTCAAAAAATGCTCTAAGACACAGGAGGTCCCTACTCGTAGGGTATTGGTCAAAAGAGCAGAAAACGAGCCCAAGGGAGAGAGAGCGCTTTTTGGCAAAGCACCCATTTTAATATGTACATTTCTTGGGGTTCAACCCCCCATCACAGCGAGGTGTGTTTTATCGCATTTGTTTCACCTTACATGGTAATACAGTCTTAAAGCAAGCATCAGGTTGGATATACGTAGAAACCATCTCATATGACGATATTTCCTTTATACATATGCATGTTGCTATCTAACATAGAATCTAACGGTTCAGTTCGACTGCATTGATCAATAGGTCAGAGCAGTAACCTTTTACACTCCTGTATGCACCCAGAGCCTACCCCCCCAAGTGCATGGATACAAGGCCCCAACAGCACTTCCTCTTTCCAGCTGTGCAGGTTCAGACAGACAGTTACACAAAGCAACTTATGCATCTGAAGCCTCTTGCAGACACTTCCTCTTTCCGACTGCAGGGTCAAATAGGCAGCTTCACACCGCAACTCACACTAAAATGTCTCTAAGCATGTTTATAGTAATATCAGTAACACAAAAACTTAGCATGATTATATTTCTAAAGGCACATTAGCACTCATAAACCAAAATCAAAGGCAGTATTATAGTCTCAAGGGCAGAAATATATTTTAGCTGTTTTTGGGTTAACTCATGTCAAAAGCAGAAGCACAGTCTCCACTGTTCTTGAGCTGATACATTTCAAAAGCAGAAGTATAGTTTTAGCTGTCTTTTGGATTAATACAAATACATTTCAAAAAGCAAAAATATTTCAAAAAGCAGGAATATAATTTTTAATTGTTTTTTGGATTTTCACATACTGTTGTTCAACAGTATATATGCGGTCAATGACGTCAAGAGCACGCCAAACCTGTAGGTGGCAGTGGAACGAGAAGCTCAAGCCCATGTTAGCCAATCAGAATCCCGAAAAATAGCAACAACAACAACGAATCATTTCCTCTCTCTTCTCTTCCTCACTTCCTTGGCTGCTTAAACCTCCGTTTGTCTCAGTTTACGTGCAAACGTGCAAACAAAGTTTTCCCAAATCTCCACTGTGGCCTGTTTTAGAAAGACTCGTCTTCAGAGGCGAATTCTCCGTTTGCGTGTAAACGAAGGGCACAAACGAAGGGAAATGTCTCTGTTTTTCAAAATGACCATGTACGTGTAAACAGGGCCCAAGTCAGACAGTTTCCAGCCGTTTCAGCCTTCAGTCTAAACAGGAAGTCAGAGAAACAATCAAATCCTGTTAGGTCTGATTCCGATTTGAAACCCTCTTTCATGTCTCTCCCAGAGAGATGGGGAATGACACGCAGCAAAGGGCAGCAGGTCTGATTATTTTTGTGCTGTTATTATTATTGATTATTATGATATTATTGATGTATATATTACTTTGTTTATATGTCTTTGTATCTCTGCGTACTCATTCGCCTTGAGCTGTCTGTCCAGTTTACGTGGAAAATCAAAAGAAAAAACAGCTGTGTAGCAAAAGGGTTGGCTTGACTCTCGGCACTGACCTTGTTAGAGACACAACTTCACTGGACATCAAACTCCCAACGAGAAGCAACACGTCTTTGAACTAAAGCCACAGGCTCTGACAACCTATCAAAAAGGGGAAACAAATCTCAGAAATACCTGAGCCAAGTATCACAGCAATCCTTGATAAAAAAAATAATAAAAAAATTCCCCACTTCCTGAGGGCTAATGATGGAAGTGGAAACAGCAGGTGGATAGGGAGGTCAGGTGACTGCGGCAGGTGGGGAAGTCTAAGGGCATCTGGTGGACAGAAAGAGAATGGCAATGTACGGCTTTGGGGAATTGGGAATGTGGCTGGAGTGTATGGAATGCCTAACTAAGTACATTTAATCAAGTACTGTACTTAAGTAAACATTTTGAGGTACTCACACTTTTTATTTTATTGTTTTTATCTATTTTTTGAGGTACTTTATTGGAGTCTTTTCTTTTCATGCACTTTCTATTTCTACTCCGCTACAATTCAGAGAGAAATATTGTACTTTTTACACATTCATCTGACAGTTTCAGTTACTAGTTACTGTAGAAATTAAGATTACATACACAAAACACATAGTAGTTTATAAAATATTATGTTTTATTATAGATAAAACTACCCAACAATATAACGGCCTACAAGTGTAGCTGAAATGATTAGACCATTAAACACTTAGTTGATTTTTTGGGGATTTTTCTGCAGAGTACTTTTACTTTTAATACTTTTAAGTACATTTTCCTAATGATACTTTTACTTAAGCAAACACTTTCAATGCAGGACTTTTACTTGTAACAGAGTATTTTTACAGTGTTGTATTTGTACTTTTACTTGAAAGTGCAGTAAGTGATTCTGCCCAAAGATTATTTGAACTCAACTGCCAAACAAATACTACCCCCCCCCCCCCCCCCCCTTTCAGAAGCTCCGTCCCCCCAGATTCACAGACAGATAACTACTGGCTGGCACATTCAAATGCCGCCTCCCTCCCCTCCCGCCCCTACCATCAACTGACACTGCCTGTTGCTGATCTATGTTGCTGATTGGCTGGAATAGTGTTTTGTGGCTGGTGCACTCCTTTCTGTTCTGTGTATTAACACTGGATGTTTATTCCAGCGCAAACAGAAAATATAGAGCTAGGTGACCGTGACGAGAAATTCTCACAATTTGACAAAAAGTGTATTGGATTAACATCACTTGCTATACCTTTAAAGATGCAGTAGGTAAAACTAACTTTCTGTCATATTTGCTGAAACTGACCCTATGTTCCAGTAGAACTACATGAAAAGATGATGATTTGCAAAAATCCACCACTTCCTGTTCAGATGCACCAAACAGGGCCAGGGGCTGTCTAACTGTGTGTCAATCACTGCTCATGCACACACACACTCATTCTCCCTTGTGGGGGGAGGGGCTTAGGAGACCATTTTGGGGCTTTAGCAGAAAGAGGGGGAGGGACTTGGATCCTGGATCTTCCCAATCCTACCTACAGCACCTCTAAGTAAAGGATCTGAATGCTTTTCCACCTTTGTTCTGCCAGTCGGGCCATTTTGTTGTTTTGTAACGTGTATAATAACTTCTTATATTGCATAGTGTCTGAAAATGAGAAAAGAAAGACACAATTGCGAATCGATCAGAATCAATTATTTATTCAGTATAGACAGAAGCATGAACAATCATCAGTCCGACAACAAAATGACAAGGTTCAAGCTCGATTCACTGTCCGTTTTTAGAGCCGTGTGTGTAAGGATTTTATTTGAAATGCAGACTATTGAACTTAAAGGAGCACTCCACTGATTTACACATCAACATCATGGGGAGTATTACTTGGCCTGTCAAATGTGTATGTAGTTTTTGCTCTGAGAGAAATTTCGAAAACCTAAAAAAATAGCTTGACCCATAATAAAAGTCAGGATATCTCCGCTTCTGCTGCTTCAATTTTGACCATTCCTTTTTTTAATCTGGCTCTTATGAGTTCCCCAACTTCATGGAATCGCAAAACTAAATCACTGCAGCATCCCTTTAAGGTCCCTTTTTTAATCTTGAATACTCTTGATATGTAGAATTTTGGAATGAACCCCTTCAAAAGTACATTTGGCACATATACAGTACAGTCTACACGTGCACAGTAAACCTATACTTTAAGCCACTTCATATTTCATTTATTCAAACAGATAATTATCAGCGAGCCATGTTTTTAAGAAAATGAATAAAATTGGTAAACCCAAATGACTTACGGCTGTACTTAAATGTGTACATTTAATGAAGATGTATCATTCAAGCTATCGTGTGTAGTTTCTGTCGCATTCTAAGTAATGGCAACAACATTGTCGGCGCATCCACATGATACAAGCCGCTGGTGATCACGCCGAATTGCCGGACTACACCATTTTGTAAACACAGCCATACTGAGAAATACAGAGAGTTGTGTGGAGCTGAGAGTCTTTATTAGCTTTGTAGCAACTCGTTTGGCAACGGCTTGAATGTAACGGACGTTCGTTAATATAAAATCGTCGCGCACTATAGCTTTAAGTAAAGATACCATAACAAAAATGGTTTTATTGCGTTCGTGAGATTTCATAGAAAAAGGACAGTGAGGTTTTGGAACGTCTTTGAGAGAGCAACAAACAAATGTGTTTCTCGACACCAAACGCTCCAGAGATCCAAATATAGCTGCCAGACAAATATCTGCTATTTTTCAAGCCACTTTTAAAAACTAGAGCATAAATATAAATGTCATTCGAGTCATTTTACAAAGAACGAGCCACTCAAAATGTCTCCTAATACGGCTGAAAACAACTGGTCTGAGGGTTGCTTTTGTGTCAGTATTTGTACTTGACACATTTTTTCATCTCACTTGTGCATCAAAAATATTCAGTAGCTGCCACAATAAAAGATCTGTGTACAAACAAGCTGCTCTTGTTCTGCAGTTGGCACCATGGACAGTGTTACATGTACAGTGGCCCACGAGTTCACAACACATTTGAAAAGCTTAAAAAGGTCCCATGGCATGACAATTTCACTTTATGAGGTTTTTTAACATTAATATGAGTTCCCCCAGCCTGCCTATGGTCCCCCAGTGGCTAGAAATGGTGATAGGTGCAAACCAAGGCCTGGATATCCTGCTCTGCCTTTGAGAAAATGAAAGCTCAGATGGGCCGATCTGGAATCTTCCCTTTATGAGGTCATAAGGGGAAAGGTTACCTCCCCTTTCTCTGCTTTGCCCACCCAGAGAATTTGGCCCGCCCATTAGAAAGAGACAGGCATCATGGCTTGTAAACGAATCATGGCAGTTGATCAAGGCCACATCCCCAGCCTCCTCTTTCCCCCTCCCCTCTCCTACTCAATAGCATTTAAAGCTACAGAGACAGAAATGGCACATTCTAAGGAAAGCTCATTGTGGGACTGGCTCTAGCAGCTGTAATTCTGCACCAAGGCTGAATTTCAGGAAAGAAACTTCAGATATAGTATTAGGGGACTACTAAGGCCTGTTTAAAAGCATCCAAAAAGCAGCATATCATAGGACCTTTAAGAAAAAAAAAACATTTGTTGAAATTTAAATTGTCTTCACACTACACACTTTTATTTTGAAGTGCTTCAGTTTTGTACGGGTTCTGCCATTTTGTTGTGTTGTTCACTCGTAGGCAACTGTATACATGTCTTTACTGATGACATTCTGAAAGTTTTCACTAAAGTGTCACATACTGTAAATGCTAAGCAGGAATCTTACACCTACTAAATAAGTATCTATATATACACACTACCGGTCAAAAGTTTGGGGTCACTTAGAAATGTCCATTCCACTCCATTACAGACAGAATACCAGCTGAGATCGGTTGGATTGTTTTTATTTAACCAGGGCAGCAGTTTTCAGATATAATTGCAAAAGGGTTTTCTTTTCAATGTTTTCTCAGTTAGCCTTTATAATTATATCAGATTAGTAAACAGAATGTGCCTTTGGAACATTTGATGAATGGTTGCTGATAATGGGCAATGTTGATATTGCATAAAGACCAGCCACTTCTTTCTACAATTATGTAAGCACATAATGTAATCTGAAAACTGCTGCCCTGATTAAAAAAAAACAATGCAACTGATCTCAGCTGGTATTCTGTCTGTAATGGAGTGGAATGGACATTTCTAAGTGAACCCAAACTTTTGACTGGTAGTGTATCTTTGTGTCTCTACATGCTATCTACAAACTCACTCAAAAAGTCAACCAATAGGTTTTATTTAAAATTATAAATTAAACATACTACAAAAATAAAAAAAAGAGCAAATTAGGAATGATAGAATGTATGGAACGCCAAATGTAAAAATTTAGATACAATTTTATAGCTGTTATATTTCGGTTATTTAACTCACTTTCCTCAAATTTAGCTAATTTTTCTTCATTTAAGACAGAAATTTGTGTAAAACATGTTCTTTGCAATTGTCAACAATATGTTCATAAAAGTAAAATAAAAAGTTAAATATTAAATGTAAATCTTAATGTTAAATCTAAATATTAAATGTAAATCTTAATGTTAAATCTAAATCTAAATCTTAAACCTAAATGTAAAATCTAAATCCAAATGTTAAATGTAAAGCTAAATGTTTAGAAAATATGCAAATAGACCACGCCCTTTGCAGTGTCCCCGCCCACACCGCTGACTGTGGATCAGCCAAGGGATCAGCAGGTGAAACAAAGAATAGGCTATTCCCATATATTCTAAACTTTTAACTTTTGTTAGATTTAACATTTAGATTTACATTTAGATTTGCATTTACATGTTATTTTACTTTTATAAACATATTGTTGACAATTGCATAAAACATGTGTAACACAAATTTCTTTCTCAAATGTGAGAAAATTTAACTAAGTAATCAAAATATATCAGCTATAAAATGTATCTGAATTTTACATTTGGTGCCCCATAAGAATGAGTGTTGAATTACCCATTCTTACGAAATACAATGTTGTAGTAAACTGGAGATTTCGATGTGTGTGTGTGTGTGTATTATGTGGGGTTCAAACTATGTAATGCCTTCTCAATCATACTGGGGGTCTTTATATTTTGTGGTTACACTGACTGTGTTCATGATGTGACTGTTTTTGTGTTTAGGTATTCTACAGCTTGTTACGTTGCTACATAACTCAACTGTTTCACATCTGATCTGATCACATCTTTTGTTGTTGTTTATTTCTTCACAATAACCGTGATTGGCTGATTTTTAAGCCATTATGTGGGTTCATTTGCACATCTTTACAAAATATGAATTACTAATTGGTGAACCAGTGAGCTAACCGCTAAGATTCTGTACTGTTCTGTTTCCTCCCATGCTAGGTTGGTCACGATTGTACACCATTTAATTCAATAAAAATGGGAAATAAAGTTGTCAGAGCCAACAAGCTTGCCAAGGGTCAGTTACCAAACTCCTGGTCTACCTTTTTAGCCTTGCTCGGTCGGTAATGGGACAATAAGTTCACAGTTGTTTTTAGCGAGCTAGCTAACAATGCCAGAAATAGACACTAGTTTAAGTGAGATGCAGTAGACCTTGAGCCCTTCCAGTCTTCTGTTAAAGAAAACTGACAATAAGTCTGGCCATAACTCTGCCTGAGTGGACTTTCACATGGACCCATCAGGTCTTCCACTATGACCTAGTTATTACGTGTGATGACAGTACAGTACTTACAAACAATTTTTCTATGGGACCCCCAAGATGATTTTAGATGTGGCTTTTTTCTTTCTCTAACTACTAATTAGATGACAACTGACTTTAATATAGTGATGTGTATTGTAGGCCTTTCTGCCTTTTCATTACCTGTATAGTTGTTTGTGTTCTTAGAGTGGGATGAGTGTTTGTGTGACTACATTAAATAAAGAACAGGATAAGAAATGTGGCCTATGCTCGCACCAAGGATAGAAAATGGATGTACAGTGAGGTTTTTGTTGTAGTTAAACATAATTTGGCCAATATAACATTCTCTAATTAAAACTAATTTGAGATGAGGAAATCTC
The DNA here is from genome assembly GCF_004354835.1 of Perca flavescens. Lineage (NCBI taxonomy): Eukaryota > Metazoa > Chordata > Actinopteri > Perciformes > Percidae > Perca > Perca flavescens. The sequence continues at coordinate 28,341,307 of NC_041345.1, read as the reverse complement.
TGGCTTCTGCATCACTGTGCTTTACACAGCAACTGAGGCGTTGCATGTGTTGGTCTTATGATCACTTTCAACTTATGGCTGAAAAGATAAGTCAAATAAGTGGTCATAAAAATGTGTTTGTTAAAAAAATAATAGAAATCGCTGACCATTTCATGCTGTTGTATATTGAAGACCTTTGGGTTTCTGGACTGTTGAGCAATTTGAAGATATCTTTGTGGTCTGTGGGCGTTAAAACCTGATCAATAGATCAGGTTTAGTTTATAACTTTCACTAGCCCTCGTAGCTTGGAGATTAAGTGTAACCATCAGTAACGATCTCTCCAATCTTAAAATATAAACAATGATAATGTCTGCTGATGATCATCATCAGTAATGGCACAAATCATGTAAAAACATACAAAAAGTATCTAAAAGCCATACACACACACACACACACACACACACACATGCATGCACCCCCACACACACAGCCGATGTGTTTTTTCTTTTTAATTTCTGACATTCACAATTTCTTTTTCGCCTCATTTTTCCTCCTCATTCTTGTGTCTTTTTATTCCCTCATTTCTATCCTCCCTACACAGAAAATGATAATCTTGTTTAAATAACGGACTTTGAAAAAAAGAAATCCTGTTATTTATCTACAAAGCAGTTACCTTATCAAGAAAACAGGTTTCCGATGCTAAGCGCCTGCAATGGTCAGATTTAATCTCTGTTGAAACTTTAGATTAATCATTGTTTTCTTCCTTACAGTATCTTCCCTCCCTCCTCTGCCCTCCACAGCCTCCATCTAGAAAACCCAGGTGACGGGGACCCACTGGGGGTTTTTAGAAACCGTTTCCAGGGCGACCTTGACAGTACGGTAGGTCTCATCCAAGTCGTCGTTGATGATGCTGAGGTCAAAGTAGTGGCCGGAGGCTGCCTGGATCTTAGCGCTCTCATCGCATGTCCTCTGCAGCTCTTCATCCTGAAATGGAAAGACATGTGACTCGGTTTTGCGTGTTCTTATTGGATTGTTATTGTAATCACAGGACCTTTTCTCTGATCTATTTCCTGTTTATATTGAGTGTTGATAGGTAGGGCTGGGCGATATGAATAAAATCAGATATCATGATATTCTTGAACAAATACATCAATGTCGATATTGCAGCGATATTGGAAGGTTGAAAATTGGTGCTTTCACAAAATAAAGATAGACAATAGATAAACAATCATCAATAATTTGGTAAACAGTTTCAAGTGAAATTATATAGAAAAAAAAAAAAAATAATTCCAGCTCTGTAGGATGTTTATACGCGTGCACAAAAATAGTGTGATGTTAAAACAAATCTGCAATTCTTCAAATGATATTCCCTCAAAATGTTTCACAACAGATTTTCTTAGAAAATTGGGTTAGTATGTGCTCTTTATTATCAATTTAGACAATGGATTTGTATATCACAATATCTCGATATAGGATTTCATCACGATATGATTCAATTGAAAGATGATAAATTATCATATTGAATTATTGCCCAGCCCTATTGGCAGGTGTTATATGTGTTATCTCGCTATGAATATTTAATATAAAATATTTAATGATACATATACAGTATCTCACAAAAGTGAGTACACCCCTCACATTTTAGTAAATATTTCATTATATCTTTAAATGGGACAACACTGAAGAAATTACACTTTGCTACAATGTAAAGAATTAAATGTACAGATTGTATAACAGTGTAAATGTGCTGTCCCCTCAAAATAACTCAACACACCGCCATTAATGTCTAAACCGCTGGCAACAAAAGTGAGTACACCCCTATGTTAAATTCCCATAGAGGTAGGCAGATTTTTATTTTTAAAGGCCAGTTATTTCATGGATCCAGGATACTATGCATCCTGATAAAGTTACCTTGGTGTGTTGCTACGCACTTATTGTGCTTTATATGTTAATGTTACTGTTATTTTTGGTTCAAAATAAAAAGAAAGAAAGAAAGACAGACAGACAGAAAGAACATACAACTAGTGTTCCTTACCGTCAGCGTCTTAGGAACCACCCCTGCCTCTGCGGCCGAGTGGTTCATCGCCTTGAGCACCTCAAACTCTGGAGACTGAAGGAATACCACGTAGGGCAAGAACTCCGAGGTCCTCAGCACTTTGAGGGACTGGAATACAACAGGAACACACAAACACATTTGATTTGGAGCAGTGTCTTAGAGAGTTCATACAACTGGAGGTTTCTCAGCTGGTGACACTGAATGACTAACTATGTACTCTCCTACAATGTCAGTTGATGCTTTTGAGCAGACGCATGACCCGTAACTGACAGAATTTTATCTCCATTATTTTTTTTATTTAACCTTTATTTAACAATCGGTCACATTCACACCTGGGAGCTGCCCAGTACAGTCACAGTCTGATCTGCTGGCCACTGAGCAGCTCTACTGGAACAGTGTTTTTATGTGGGGGGTTAAGGGCCTTGCTCAAGGGCACCTCAGTGGTGGCAATGAGGGAGGGACAAGCTCTGCTCTTTCACTTCCCTACCCAGATTTATCCCATCGGTCTGGGATTCAAACAAATAATCTCCCGGTTACAAACTCCATTTCCATAGTATATCTCTGACCCTACAATCCTACAACGATTAGGATTGCGATGTAATGGTATCATGAGTTTACTCGATAATCAAAGAAAACGCAACGCCAAAATTGGTAAAAGAGTTGCCACGTTCTACTCGCCCCCATCAACCCTCACCCCATGACATACAGTATACAAACAGAAATCAGTGTGGACATTATGGAGTAGTAGTAGAAATGCTACTGTGGTAGTGTGTGGTTGTGAGGTAACAGCAGGGGATAGGGATGTTTAGTCCTTCTTGTAATGCATTTTATTATTGTATACGGGGCATTTCCATGCTAAAGTAAAGTGTTAAATTGCTTCTAAATGTGTTTGTGCTGGTACGTATGCATACCTGAGGGTTGATGTCCAGTATGCAGACGCGTCCTGCCTCCACCACCTCATGTATGGAGTCGATCTTGATGCCGTACAGGCTGCCGTCGTACTCTCCATGTTCAAGATAGCGCCCGTTCTTGATGTCGGCCTCCATCTTGCTGCGGCTGGTGAAGGCGTACATCCGACTCTCGCGATCTTCCTTTTTGGGCTTTCTGGAGGTGTCTGGACAGAAACCAAAACCCAGTCTTGTTATGTATGCAACCACAGGAATTTCCCCTCATCTTAAGAAGCTTTTAGTTTGTTAAAATCACACCTAATATGTGTATCAGCTTGTTGCTGCTCTATGATGTTTACCCAGCGATCTTAAGGATTACAACCTTAATGTGCCTAGTAATAGACTACTTTAATATATATTCAACTTCATACATGGAATGGTGGTGCCAAAGAGCAGTGGATCCCTCAGTAGAAGCTTGTTCTTCAGTCTCCGCCGCCCCACACCCTGGGCACCAATCAAAATCAGAGTTTTCCTCTTGAAAGGCGGGACCTTGGCCACCTCCTCGTAGAGCAATATCTCATGCCTGTCGAACTCTGAGACAGGAAGAAAGAGAGGAAGGTTTAAGCGACAGGAAGTAGGGTAGAGGGAAAGACCAATGTGAAAGAAGAGTTGGGAAAAAAAAGAGGGGAAAAAAGAAGTTTCACTGTTTTACAGGGAAACATTAAATAGTCGGACATAATTTACCAACAGGGCCAAACAAATAAATCAACGTTGGCTTTGTTACCTGCATTTTTGGTGGTCACATACATCATTTTCTTCTTCTTTTTCCCTCCGACACCAGTACAAAGATTCCCTGTCACATAAATGGGGCATAGCATTAGTTAACAGAAGTCAGACATTAGCTGATTATCATCATTGATGCCTCCCAATCACTGGCTCATATAGCAGGGATTTGTGCCAAACTATTTCTTGGTCAGAACAATTTGCACGGCAACCAGCGTAGAGGAAGTTACTGGACCTCTCATAACTTTCCCCTTCAAGGGTGGGTGGTTATTATTAGCAGGATGAATTGGAAAAACACGACTCTCACATCTCTGGGGCTTTGCTGTCATCTTCTCTAGCCTACTATCAACTTGATATTCTTTCAAGTCGACAGCTTCTTTAGACATGATATTATTCTTAGACTATACTGCGGATTTTGAAATTTCGATAAACCTTGGGTTTATTAAGGCTGCATTTACACTACCACATTTTGGTTTAAAAACAAATATCTTGTGCTAATTTTACGCCTCGCGTTCACACTACTACGGTGTTTCCGAGCCTCTGAAAAGGAGAAATATGGAAACACTGCTGACCCCAATTTGGTTCGAAAACTCTGAGGTTGCTTTGCAAGCTTAATGGGCACAAACAGAGACCTTTGGAAACGACGATGCTGGTCGGTCAGTCTTATCAGTTAAATAGACTTACATACCTTTCATTAACAGTTCTACCTCCAAGCTAATAAATCCCTGATCTTACTTTTCGCCATTGTTGTTCTTTCTGTATTTTCAACTTATATATCCATGATTTTCAATCACAGAGTTTAGACCGGCACACGCATGCCCAGTGTATGTGAATGGTCATGTGATATGCATTGTCAGTCGTGTTAATATGGACGGAAATTAGTTCTGCTACTGGAGCTAAGACTCTTGTGTGGACAGTGATTGTTTTTGTCTCAAAACGCTGCTTAAAAATGAAAACTTAGTAGTGTAGAAGAGGCCAAAATCTCCCCCGGTCATTGGTGCTTGAATTGTAAATGACATTCATATGTAGACATTTCATTGCACCACCAGATGGCAGTGTAAGACAGCAAAAAACTGGAGATGGGAACAATAACAAAGTACACTTTGTTGATCATCACTATGTTTTTCTTTGTTCTCATTATTCTTCCTTTCCAGTTACCTGCTGGCGCCAGTTCCACGTCTCTCTTGACAAATGCTTTCCTCTTCTCCTCCAGCATCTGACTGGGTATCAGCCCCGTGCTACCACCCTCCACATGACGGCCCTGTATCACACACACACACACACACACACACACACACACACACACACACAGTATATACATTAGTAGAGCCAAGAGAACACAAAAAAGTGAAAATGTGTGCACGTTTCTTGTACTCCACCTGCCACCAATTGACATCATCCTGGTTGACTATCTGCAGGATGTCTCCTGTCTCAAACCTCAAGCCTGCCTCCTTACAGGGAATCAGGTTGTCGTTGGCCGGGTCGTAGTCATAGTGACACTTAAAGAACACCTGGAGAAACAGATACAGACCTATATGTCCTCAAATGTGCATTTGACAACGTATGCTATTTATTTAATCTTATTTCTGGCTCTTTCATAATCCACTGTCGCCAGCCATAGGTTATGGTGTATGGTACTATGACCACGTATGTCCACTCTGTGTGTAGTGTGTTCTGTCACCTTTCTAGGCGGTATGGCCTCATGGTAGCTGGGCAGTATCTTCAGAACTACGCTCACACTCGCTGCTTGCAGCTCCTCCTGCAGCACCCTGGCATCCCGGCCCACCTCTCGTCCATTCACCTACCAACACATTGGATACAAGAAAGTTTCTTAACTGACACATTAATAACCACATTTGCAGCACTTGTAATGGATGGTGACAGGTTACCAAGGAGTTTACAAATATTGCAAATAATAAGAGTTTGGTGAGCCAAAAACAGTAAACTAGAGGATCTAGGACAGAGCCTTGAGGTACTCCACTGTTAGACAAGGATACACATTTACTAATGTTTTACCTTTTGACACAGCCAGGCTATTTACTCCTGTTGTTTCCATTGCTTTTGTGCTAGCCTAAGCTAACCAGCTTTTGGCCGTAGCTTCATATTTAGCGTACGGGCATAAAAGTGTTGTCAATCTCCTCATTTTCTTTAAGAGACACTTTAGTTGGGGACAGCTAAACTTCTTTCACAATGCTGACCAGGGTTGGGCTAGGGATGTCTGATCAGTGTTAAACCCTTCTAGAGCTTCGTTCAGGCCCAAAAAATCAAGCCCGACCCAGCCCGAGCCCGTGCACGTTGTGTCCAAGCCCGGCCCGACACATTAACTGGAATTATGAGTCCGAGCCCGATTTCAACCAGACACTTTTTTAATCCGTGGGCCGTTATAACTGACGTTCTCAACTACAATTCAGAGTTGTTTGAACTGCAAACATTTGTTTAAAATGATCTTAATGAATAATGCAACAGGAGCGAAGCATGTAAACTGTATGTTTTTTTATTCAGAATGGAACGGATCGCAAATGGATCTGAATGAAGAAAAGTAAAAAACAATGTATTTCTCTGTGAGGGCTTGCCCTCTTGCCTCGCCCTCAGGGGGAGCCTATGCTTGGAGAAGTAACAAAAGAGGGACGTTGAAGGCTGACTATCATCTTTTCTGCCTTGGCGAGCCTGCTTCATGTGTCTGTTCATCATCCACGTCCCCGTTTTATTTGCTGTCATAGGCGAAAAGCGGCCGCACTTAACAAAGCCGACACATATGTTGTCACTTACCACGACTTGTTTAAAATGGTTCCATACCTCCGACTTTCCTCCAAACTTGCTCAAAGGTAATTCTCCCGTTTTTCTTTTTTTCTTTACATCCTCAAGCTTGATGTTGCACTTAAGCTCCACAATACAGCCCGCAGCCCCGGTGTGATGCGTGCGAGAGGAGGAGACTCCGCGCATGACACATGTTGCATTTTGTAACTGTAGTCCAACTTGTGTAACTTTTTGGACACATTTGTTACTTTGGCCTAAATAGATAATAGTTCTGATTATGGCATAGCTTTCTCCCCACCCAATTAGGCTAAAGTAATGATTAAAAAAAACACAAATGCTTGATCAAGGGTCCGGCCCGGCCCGGCCCGAGGATAGTGGCGGAAAATAACGGGCAGAGAATCTAAACTCTAAACCCTTCTTTTGGAAATTTAAACCAAGCCAGTCAACATGGGCATATCCCTGGTCATGACAATTCATAAATCACCTAAGTCACCACCTGGGAGCAATGCATAACAATTACATTAAGTGCTAGAAATGGGCGGGGCTTTACACGTCATATTCAGTGAACAGCTAACATCGCGTACTCCAGTCCAGCTGTAAACCAGCAGAACTAATGTTTTGTAGCTACCTGAATTTGTTATTGTACAGTAGGGGGAGAGAGATAAAGCTTATTTGGTGTTTGTGTTCGCAGTGATTACGTTTTTAAGGACAATTAAATAACCATCAAACACTTATCAGATGATTTTGTGCAGACTGATCTCTCTTCTGCCTATTTATTGCAGCAGCTGGACAAGAAAGTAGGTTACGCTAGTATCGAGTTTTGACTATTTTAATACGAGGGTAGAACATTTCTCTTTGTTTGATTCCATTAAAAGTAAAGTTGGGCTTTGCTGTCATTTGCCTATAAAACTCCGCTACCGCTCTGCAAAAGGCAGACTAGTTAACATCAGGGCACCCACTGTCAGCGTACTGTTCGGAAATTAATTGAACAGCTCCGCTCTGCTGTTCTTGAAGCTGCCTGTGAAAATCCTAATTTTAAGCAGTCTATGGTGAAAACCCAGGAAAGCACAGTGAGACAAAATTGATGTTGTGTGTGCAGCAAACTGTGACAACTGCCCCACTCTCATTTTCAACCAATTACATAATTCATCCTGCCCAGGCTGTTAGCAACCCAGGTCGTGAGCAATTCACATTGAAATCGACCCTTGTCTACCCTGAACTAACCCACCTCGCAAACTGGGTCGTCGAAGCGGAGTAGATCAAGTAGGGTTAACCCATTCAAACACACAGTCGACCTGGGTATAACCCTGATTGAGCCATTGGTGTGAAAGGGGTAACAGTGTTTATGGAGAGATCAAAACCAAGGTTTCAAAGTCACGTCAAAGAACTACTGAGATTTTAAGGCAACTCCATGAGTGAAAAGACTGGAAGGGGTCTGTAAAGGTCATACCTAGTTAATGGTCTTTCTTACCTCTTTGATTATATCTCCCACGTGCAGCAGTCCTTGCTGGTCTATCATCCCTCCATGGAGGATTCGGGCTATGATCAGCTCACCCCCCTCTACTTTAAATGTCACACCCTGAAAAATAATGAATGTAGGCTATTGTTTATATCATCAATAATAATACAATCAGCACCTACAGTACAGTAGGAAGTAAACCCACGCATGACCTACTGTTGTCTACTGTTTTACTAAAAGCACAACATTCAGGAAAGAGGAACTGGTGCTCAGTTTTTCTTTTTTGAATACTTTTACTGCATCTTTGAATTACTGATTAAATGCTTTTATAACAAACATTATGAGTGCTTGTCAACTGTTTATGTTTTAACGTTACCTACCAGGTTCTCCCCCGCCACTTTGCGTATGCCCACCATGCGGATTGCGTCCGGTGGAACGTTTTGTGTGTGGCCATCCTCCTGCTCATTATCCACAAAATCACATGGGCTGGGGGGTGGGCTATCGCATGCCTGGGACGCCACTGAATCATGAGTTTCCAGAAGAGACTGACAAACCAAAAAGGAGGAAATTCAACGTAAGACATTTCACAATATCTTACACTATTAGGGCTGGGGATGATATGCATTTGTCTCGATTCGATTCTTTCACGATACATGGGTGCCGATCCGATTTGTAAAGTATTTTGCGATTTGATAGTATGGAGTATTGCGATTTTCTTTTCCTTCTTTAACAAAAATAAAAGTTGAATAATACACTTCTAGAGACATTTCTAAAAAGTGTTTACTGAAAAGAATGCACATCACATGTCAGTCAGTATTATCAGATTTAGCAAAACAACCGAGAATATACTATAGTTTTACATGTATATGTGTGTGTGTTCTGCACCTTGAAGTGAGGCTGTGTGAGTATGCGGGTGAGCTCTGCTGCGGTGTCGGAGTGGTGTGTGAAGGGGTCCAGTTCACTGAGGATCTCCTGCAGGAGCTCCACGTTGTTCTCCCTCACTGGCGACGGACGCGGCTCCTTAAGGCTCTCCTCTTGCTCCTAACAAACAGAGACACACATATGACACACGATGGCCGGACACCGACAAGAGGAGTAGCTAACCAGATTTGTAGAATGTGCAGAACAAATTTAGGTCAATCCTCGTGGTCAGTAAAAGGTATACACTTATGGAATTCTTTATCCACGGAACTTAAATCCCAAAACAGAAATAAAAGTGTTACACAAAAGCCAAATTATGGCTAAAACAACAACAGAGATGTGAGCACTAATGGTGGCCCTTAGCAACACAACTGTTGTTGTTGTTGTCACTTTTGTAAAAGCCTGACCAGAGACAGGAGCTGCAAATTAGCGGAGGCTAGACATCCACATCTGGTTGTGATAATGTTATAGGTATTGTCCCTGATAAATAAACAATAAAATAAAAATAAAATACATAGACTTGGATACACATAGACACAACAACATAAAAGGAATGTGTCTTTAAAATATACAGTATGTGCAAAACCACATGCCGTAAGTCTATTTAAATTAAAGTCTATTTAATATTGATGTAATTAAAAGTGTGTGTGTGTGTGTGTGTGTGTGTGTGTGTGTGTGTGTGTGTGTGTGTGTGTGTGTGTGTGTGTGTGTGTGTGTGTATACCACACCAGAGGGCTCTCCATGATGCCTTTGAGGTAGATGAGGTCCAGGTCATTGGCCGTGGTGGAGCTGGTGGTGGTGTCACTCATAGCGTCCAACACCTGGGGGACTATAACGCACACACACACACACACACACACACACACACACACACACACACACACACACACACACACACACACACACACAGACGCACAAGACGCACACACACACACCTGGTCATTACTGGTAGAATTGTGGAATTGTGAAAAGCCTTTTTTTTTATTTATATATATAGGTATATATATCCCCTTAAAGTTTGAGTTAAAGCAACGGTGTGTAAAACGTGTATGTGATTAAAGCCTATTCTACAGTACCTTATTCTGGTGGTAAAGGTTTTTTTTGTGGAAAACTAAAGCAATCCAGGTGTGAAGTTGTGTTGGTTTCAGCCCTTTGTTTACAATGAACCTAGGTTGAATGTGTAGGGGTATTAGGAGGAGTGTGAAAACAAAAAGTATTCAGAACAGTTTAGGCCACGGGTTAAGTTGAATCTATGTATTAAATGTAATAACAGTAACTCACAGCTTTTTCATATCCTTGCAAAAGATGGAGCGTATTCTGTAGCTAGATACTTTTGAGATGGCAAAAAAAGAAAGTATCCTGCTGAAATGCTGTTATTACAGTCCAAATGATGTTAAGTGTTAAGTATTAAGAGTTTTCCCTCAATCATCTTCAAAGAGCCAGCCTACATCTGCAGCTACTATTACATGGGCAGTTTTCAACAGAAACCCTACTTTACTTACAGTAACATTTCTTACTTTTACTTAGGTCAGAGATTCTTATACTTGCTTTTACACTAGGGCTGCTCGATTTTGGAAATAAATCACGATCGGGATTATTTTGGTCAATATTGGAATCCCGATTATTTAACAGTATTACTCATTGACTTCTGGAAAGATGTTGCAATTATTGAACTTAAAGAGTTAAACAAATGAATAGTGAAAACACCTAGAACTGTGAAATTACCCTGAATACTTTTCCCATTGGAACTTTTTTGACAAAATAAGAGTTCAGTGGCAAAAGGTAATGTGCAAAAATAATCGTATTTCTCGATTATTCTGTTTATGTGATCGTTAGGAGCTAAAATCGTTACCGTGATTAAAATTTAGAATAATTGCACAGCACTATTTTACACACTGAAGAATCCTTTTGTAAATTAGATGTGAAGGTGGTGGTGGTGGTGGGGGGGACATGAACAAAGAAAACATAGTCAAATGGTTTTAGGCGCTAATGAGGAGGAAGGTGTCTGGTCTCACCAGGCTCTGTCCTGGTTGAGGCCACAGGCATGGTAGACCTTCAGTCAATCTGAGAGAGAAAGAAAGATAAAAACAAATGGAGAGAGAGAGAGAGAGAGAGAGAGAGAGAGAAAAAGATAATGTGGATAAAATTGTGAGAATAGTCAAATACTTCCGCTCTCTGTGTGTTGCCGTTGCTCAAAATCCTTTTTGCTACATGTAAACACAACAAAGTTCGAGCTAGCAAGCTACACGCTGAAAATGGCAAAGGATTGAAGCTAATTCGGATGGTTCAACCAGGCAGGCCTGCTTGGTTCTTTCACAGAATGATTGTAATGATTTACAAAGAATATGTTTATGGCATTTCCTCTCTAGCTGGGCCGTTTTGGGGACCGATTGGCGGGCCTTGCTGTGGACGAAATGCACACGGAGATACACTGGTAAGAGCTAATGAGGTTTAACCATGTATATCCAGCTAATTTAAATAGCTCACGTTACTGTTTACAGTTAACTTCATTTCATATTGTATATGTGCCGTTTTCTTTATTCGGGATGCAAATGTTCAAGTTCCTGACTAAAACCAAACACGAAACACTAAAACAAGTTCCTTCCCGAGACTATTTTGCAGAGCCACCGGGGCTGGGTCCAGAGCTTAGATTTTATTCGATTAATTAGACTTTATTGATCCCAAATAGGGAAATTTCAATGCTACAGCAGCAAAATATTAGCCTATACAAGAAATAATAAATAGGATAGAATACTAGAACAAATATTCAAAAACTACAGATAAAAAAAAATACAAAAAGGAAAGAATGTACTTAGCGCCGGCCAAGACGATTGTGATTGGTTTAAAGAAATGCAAACATACCAGACTTAGAATTAAGATTCCAGTGGTGGCTGCTGTGTAGGACTGTATCAGACCCGTGTGATCCAAACTAGAACCCGACCCAATATATCGGCGGGCCGATATTAGGCATTTTACAAACTATCGGTATCGGCATTTATAATGGCCGATGAATGAATATTTAAAAAATAAAATAAAAACGGAGGTGGGTTGGAGGTGGGAACGGGGATTACGCTCACAGGCGCTAGGGGGAAGCAAGACGACCACCATTCAACCCGAAAAAAAGTCATATAACCATTCCAATGACTCTGAAGCTGTTCAGTTAAGGTAAATTAAAAAGAAAAAAGAAAAAAACTTCATAGCTCCCCTTTAAAAATCCTTTATCGTTCGGGCTCTAATCCAAACTAATTCAAGTAACTCCAGAGCATTGTTTCTGTCATAGCTTCATGTTGCTATAAGCCCAAGCGTGCGGCTTCTTCATTCATTTATGCCCTTATTGGATAAACCTGCCGCCTACATGAATTTATGCTGCCGAAACTGACGATTTCTAGACATTAACAAAAGTATTATTTACTCGTTTAAATCAGATGAGTCCCTTTATTCAAACTCAGGATTTCTTTTCTTTTATCGGGGTGGTGACGTCATAAAATATGACGCCAGGCATTTAGAGCGTGACTCGAACACCTCAATAGACGCTTCGAGAAGGGAGAGGGGAATGTGGGCGTAACTAATACTATACATTTGCCATGACAACAGAAAACACAATGGAAATTTTGGGTAGAGAGAGAGGAGAACAAAGAGGCACACACACACACACACACACACACTATTTAACTACATACGTATAAAATCCATTCTACAGCTTTAACGCTATCTATCTCTCTGGCAATGCTGCTGCTACGGCTCGTGGCTGCCGTGGAAACTGTCGGCTTTGCTTTCACACACACACACACACACACACACACACACACACACACACACACACACACACACAGCTGCGTATGCTAGAGTAGGCATTATGCAACACCTCAGGCAAGAGCAGGAGAGTGGAAGAAAAGACGACGTAAAAAGAAAATCTTTAAAGACGTAAAAAATATGTTAACGTGTGAAAAGGATGGAGGGATGACTGCATGTAAATCATGTTATCTGAAAAATGGGATTTACATATATCACCCACTATTATCAATCGATCTTTCTCACCGATTACATTCAAGTGGATGATGGCAAGTGGGGTGGGAAACACCACGAGATAGGCTAGTAAATCTAGGTGAAAGTCCGATCCAGTTGTAGCCAGATGTGGTTCATTTTTTATTTGTAGGATCAAGGAAACTTTTTTTTTTTTTTCAGGTTTTCAAAGAGCTACAGAGGCGGGAGGAGGAAGCTGGACTAAAAATGAGATCCGGCAAAAACTGGATTTATCAAGCCATTACTAACATCAATACTGAGAGTTCAACAGTTCCATGGATGAAAAAAATATACCTGTCAGTGCTTGTATTAAACATATCTTTAGGATTTCAGTCCTGCAATGTCTTGTTATTCATTCATTAACATAAATAAAGATACATAACACCACTTATCTGTGATATTTGTTGTATTAAGTCAGGGTCTCCAAAATAATTATATTTGTTTTATTCTCTATCTCTAACTTTTTGATCATCAGTTGCTACAAAGCTAATTAAGACTCTCAGCTCCACACAGCTCTCTCTGGATTTCTCAGTATGGCTGTGTTCAGAAGATTGTGGCGTGGTTGTGGTGAAGATAATGACCTCTTCTGAAGAGTCCATCATGGTTTTTTTTATACTCCGTGTCCTCCTTTGCTACTGGCCCATTATATTATCAGTTGCAACCGTAGCAGTGGTAAGCGATCGTGAGATATAAAAACATAATTCAAACCGATGCTTTGCATTGGCACCACACGGCTCAAAAAGCCGACAAATAGCGTAATTCCCTCGGCTGAAAATCTACATTGTTCATAAAAATGCCCATCAGGGAACTTTGACGGGGTTGTCGGTGTCTAAATGTTTTAACTTTTATGAGCTTGCCTCGCTCTCTCTCTCTCTCTCTCCGCGCACCGAGCTCCACCGGATCTTCTAAGAACGGTGACGCTGTTATCAACCGAGTATTGGCTGGTCGGTAGGCGGTGCTTTAAAGGACAATTCCGGCGCAAAGTGAACCTAGGGGTTAATAACATATGTGTACCGAGTCGAACGTTCTCTAGGATATGTTTTCATGCTAATCGAATACGTCTCTAGCTTTAAACAAGCTCGCGCAAACCGGTGGTTAGCCGCTAACGCTAGCTTTCGGGGCAGATGGTAAATCGCTATTTTATACCACTAACAGGGCTCAAAATAGCAGCGCACTTCCACAGTAGCATAATGAGGGTCCCTACATGTAAACCGAAGCATTGAGAACTTTGTAAGTGTACAGACAATTTATTAAAAAGATAGATTATACACTCTAAAAAGTGTATCTCAGCAGTAGTTGAAGTAGTGTAAAGTTCTGAGTGAGTTTCATTCAGATTTTTGCTTTAGTGGAGGCAATCTACATTTGTGGAGTATTTCAACTTGGAATTACATATTGTTCCCTCAGCACACATGTAACTTGCTATTGTCATTTGAGTGAACCTGCATCAATTAGATTTTTCGTGACGCTGTGCGTCTGACGTCATGACGTCTCCGCCTTCTCCAGAACTTTCTACCTGCACTTGAACCGCCATTTTCTCGGCTCAGACAACTGGGAAGAAGATAGCTAGATACTGAATTACCACTGTCTCCATCGTTTTTGAAGGTAAGTCAGAGGTAAAACCAATAATTTCATATTTAAGATAGAAAATTGTCCAACTGTGTTGTGAAAAGTAGAGTCGGGTAGCATCCGCCGCTAGCATCCGGGACAGCTAGTGGGGCTAGCAACTAGCTAGCTATCCTACTCTGCTGCATGGGGCTTCACCAGTAGTTTGCGGGCGGGACTCTGTTGGATTAATACCGTAACGTTAGTTTACAGTTGTGTATCCATGCAGTGTATTGGTGTTGGCTTAGTGTTAGTTATTTATTAGCATTAGCCCATTATCCCAACAAGCTGGGTCGCGGTTCTCTTCAGACTTCCCTTGGGCGCGCATTTATACACGAGTATTGGTTCACATGCCTGTCGGCGCGCTCACTTCATGCGGTCACGGCCATGAGTGATGTGGAAGGTAATGTTAATTATGCTTAAACTGTGGAGCTCCGGGAATCGTGAATTTGCTACCACATGCGTCGTTTTCAATGTACTTGAAGTTAAGAGGAAAGGAGATACACGCACGCATCGGCTGTGGGAGAGGGAGTAGATGGTGTGCGGTGCCTCGGTGGCAGGGCTGCCTTCGTATTTACGCTAGATATTATCGAGGCAGTGGTGTTAAATGTTTACTGTGTGAAGAGTTGTCTGCTGTCTTCTCTGTCCTAAATCCGTTACAGGTGCAAAACCCCACTGCACACGTCTCGCGTACGCGCCGCCATTTAGTCCGTCCTGTATGCAACTTAAGACTCTACTGGGAGCGTTTCAGAAGCGAGGGTTTAGCCCGCCAAACTTTTACGTTTACTTGCTCAGATTTGGCCATTTTCACGTTAGTATGTTCTTCTAAACAACGACCAGCAGTTTGCTCGGGGTATTTTATTTTGAAAATCCACCGGATTCTCTTAGCGGTTTCTGTGCCTGGCTTTCACCCGCTCGAGGTGCTCTGTGTAAATTGACGCGTGCTGCTCGCGTATTAAACTCGTACACAAATAAAAATAAACACTGGAATGAAAATGTCCTTTTCTTTAATATTAATTAATTCCTAGTTTTTCTTTTTTTTTTTCATGACTGGCGGTGGTTACTTCAAGCCAGGATACAACTCATTTGGACTACCAAAGGTAAGTTGTAAATCTCTTAAAATCTAATTAAAGAGGGCTGATTACATTTGATGAATGGATTTTGTGTTTAAGTGATTCGCTTTTATGTTGGGTGATGTGGCAAAACATCACATCACAATCTTAATCATGATATCCAAAAGCTGAGATGACATCTAGTCTGATATATTGTAATATTGCCCAACCCTACTCTGCGTTTTTCCAAAATTATTTATATATACGCTCAGTAAAGCGCATCTCTGTGTTTCTCCAGTGTTGTGCTTCATGTGGAGATGCAAGGACTGTGGGACGGCATTAACAAAAAGATCTGAACTGCTCAAGCACTACAAACTGATTCATAGGCATTACGGACGGGGCCACTCATATCCATGCACTTATTTAAATTGTGCATGTAGGTTCAAGACTTGGAATGCTCTACTGAGTCATCTATCAAGAAATCACCCTGCCCAACAAGCAGTCACCAAAGCTGTGTCCACATTCACATGCTCTATTTGTGGCCATAATCAACTCTCCACAGAAAGGGAATATTTTCAACATATCTATCAGCATCTTAAAAATAAGGAGACTGTAACATGTGTGTTCCAAAACTGTGAATATAAAACCTATGTCTATGAGAACTTCAAAAGTCATAAATACAGAAAACACTCTGGTACAGTGAACACCTTCAAGCCTGGGATAAGTTCTGTTGAAGAATCTTGTGCCAGTGTTGCCAGTGATATTTCAGATGGGGAAATTATAGAGAGTAATGTAAATTTAAATTCTGCTTTTGACAATGGGGATTATGATAACTTGGAGAAGGATATTGAACTTAAAATTGCTTCAGTGGTCCTTAAGTTGGAACACATCTTCCTTGTGTCTCATGCAGCTGTAGATGAGCTTTTGCAGGAGTTAAACTATTTGATTGGTTCTCTTTCTCTGCCGATTACCCAAAAGACTATTCGACAAGTATTACAAGACAATGGATGCCAATTTGACCAGTCAGTTGTTGAAAAGCTAGCCAGTGTACTCTGTGAGGCAAACCCTGTAAAAAAAGCAATTGGAGATAAAGGTCCACTTTCCAGTGCTTGGAGGCGAAAAGCTTACTATAAGAGCCACTTTAATGTAGTGGAACCAGTTGAATATATACTTGACCAAAAGAATCATAAGTCATTCCAATATATTTCAATTTTAAAGTCTTTGCAGCATATTCTTGACTGCCAGACAATTTTGGATCAGGCTGTTAATTTGAATACTGTAGATAATCAGCCTCAGAAAACTTGCGTGGACTTATACAAAACTATCTTTGATGGTGCATTCTTCAATGAAAATGGACTGTTGTCTAAGCAGGAAATCATTTCATTGATATTATACATTGATGAATTTGAAATATGTAATCCCCTTGGTACATCCAGGAGGAAGCATAAAATTTGTGGTTTGTACTGGATTCTGGGTAATTTGCCACCAGGCTGTAATTCTGCTTTATCCTCCATCTATTTGGCTGCTTTAATCAAAAGTAATGATCTGAAGTGCTATGGGTATCACAAAGTGTTAAAACCTTTAATTAATGATCTTGTAATTTTGGAACAGAGTGGGATATTTCTGACAAAGTTGGGCAGAACAGTAAAAGGCACAGTGCAGTGTGTGGTCGCTGACAACCTTGGTGCACACAGTATTGCTGGATTTGTTGAAAATTTCTCAGGGACATACATATGTAGATTTTGCACAGCAACAAGATCAGAGTTCCAGACTGAAGAAGTCAGAAGTAAAGTCTTTACTTTAAGAACAAAAGACATTCATGCAGATCATTTACGAATCCTTGAGGAAAACAAATTGCCCAGTTATTATGGTGTGAAATCAAAGTGTATTTTGTCAGAGCACCTCTCATATTTTGATGTTACCACTGGGTTTCCACCAGACATTGTACATGATCTTTTTGAAGGAATTGTTCCTTTTGAACTTGCACTTTGCCTCAGTTTGTTAATCAAAAAAAAGTATTTCACATTATGTACATTGAATGAAGCCATATCATCTTTCAACTTTAAGTGGGCTGACAAAACAAATCGACCTCATCCTGTGGCTCTCAGTTTTGCATCCAAAAAAACTGTTGGGGGAAATGCACATGAGAACTGGAGTCTAATCAGATTTTTGCCTTTGTTCATTGGGCAAAGTGTTCCATGTGAGGAGCCTGCTTGGCAGATCTTAACAGACCTGAAGGACATTGTTGATCTCGTTGTCTGTCCTGTTCATACAGAGGACTCCATTGCATATCTTGGTTTTAAAATCTCTGAGCACAGAATTAGGTTTCAAGAGGTTTTCCCAGACTGTGATCTTAAACCAAAGCACCATTTCTTGGAACATTATCCATACTTGATCCGTAAGTTTGGGCCACTAGTTGCCCTATGGACTATGCGTTTTGAAGCAAAGCATAGCTTTTTTAAAAGAGTTGCGAGGAATATCAGATGCTTCAAAAATGTTCTTCTTTCCCTTTCACAAAGACATCAGTATCAGATTGCGCATCATTTGCATGCAAGTAGCTTTACCAAACCCCCACTGGAAGTAACCCATGTTTCCACTGTTCACATTGATGTTCTTAACAAGGACATCTCAGATGCACTGAGACAGAAGTCTCCAGATATGGACAATGTGTGCTTGGCTAAAAGTGTAGCATATAATGGACTACACTACAAGTGTGGGATGATCTTGATCCATGGCTCACTGGGAGGACTGCCAGAGTTTGGCGAAATCATCCAAATGGTGATACTGCAGGACAAACTAATCTTCATTGTGAAAAAGCTTAGTGGATGGTATATGGATCACTACAGAGCTTATGATCTCAAAACATCACCAAGCAAGGAAGTGGAACTTGTTGAGCCACAAGAACTACATGATACCTACCCACTGGCAGACTACAAAATTAGAGGGCTGCGTCTTGTCACTTTGAAAAGATATGTCCATGTTTAAAGGGTGAGGCCTCTGAATGTGATAAGTTATTTTAAGTGGGAAAACAAAAGCCAGACTCATACAATACTATTGTGTTCTCAAAACATTTATTTTATACTATAAGCCAAATTGGTGTGATGTCATTGGCAGCTAATCGGTCAATACGATCCTTACTAACTTGTGCTCTCTTTTCAGACCACCATGGCTGGTTCAACACCTGCAAGACTGAAGATGATTTTAGGGGAGAACAACATTGAAAAACTGACTCTTCCAAATGGCATCCCAGAGTCACTAGATGACCTTCTCAGCACGATAAAGACTACCTTTGGGTTAAAGGGTAACCTCAGACTGCAATACATGGACCGAGATTTTGGCAACGACTTCTTCAATCTGAGTTCTACCACTGAACTTCAGGATTTGGGGACAATCAAGGTGATCCACCAGCAAAGAAATCCACCTTTGATCAGTGACACTCAGTCCACTTCATCTCTCTCTCTTTCATTTGAGTCTGATGACAGTGCTTCGTTGGCATCAAATGACACAATTATCCTCTCATCCCCTGAATCTGTGTCATCGCGAACACAACAGTGGCCAGCGGATTTTGCAATTCCCCAATTTTCCTATGACACGGAGTTACAGCTAGAGAAGGGGAATACTGAGTACCGTGTGAGCCAGAAAATGTTGACTGTCAGCTCCCGAATGCTGTCTGATATCCTGAAAAGAGTAGCAGAAGAAATTTACCGTTACAAGGCCTACCCAGAGGAAGCACATTTCTGCGCAGCTGCAGAGGCCCTAATCAAAAAGCACCCGTGTTTAAAAGAACCTGGATCATTCAATGGCAGCTACGGTTGGAAACAGCGACTGAAGTACAAAATGGGAAACTACAGGACTCAGCTCAAATTACAGGGGTGTCCAGAGCTGTGTGTAAACTCCCTGAAATCTAAAGCTACTGCAGATGCTTTGCCTGCTAAAAAAGTGAAGCCAAAACGGTCTGAAGCCAACTTTTATCCATCCTTTCCTATTGGTGAGACTTTGGACAGCCTGGAAAAAGTGAGACTAGAACTTCTGACAGAGATCGGGATAAGGAACAACGAAAGGGTCATCGCAGACAAAATGGCTAACACGTTTGCCTACAGACGACATGAGGTGGTAAACCAAGAACCAAGCATTCAGGATTTCAAGGACAGATGGCCTGCACTCTTCACACAGAAGGAGGCAAGTATGGAACTGAAGTGATCAAAGTCTTTTATGCTTCAGGATTTATTTCAGTGAGCTTTCATGAATTGGTCATAACTTGATGTGGTTGAGATTGTATAACACTGAACTTAAAGGCATTTACATTTTTAATTTCCACATGTTATACTTTTTGGGGTATTGATATTTTGGCAGGTATGCTTCAAGGGTTACTTGCGTGTTTATACAGGATTTTTTTTTAGGTTAATACAGAATTCCAGAGGCTCATGGCTGTTCCTCTTGAAGACAAGTTCATGGCCCAGTTAGACATGCACTCAAGTCAGCTGATCAAAGTCATCCGTGCCAAAGGAGGAGCAACACGCCAAAAGACTGCGAACATCATGGACACATTGGACCAGGTAAATCTGTACCATCAAACAAGACCCTTCATAACTGAGGGCTGTCACAATATATCTGTATCCTTCATAAATACATTAATATGGGCAGGGCAATGCTGATCATAGCTTTCAGATGGATAAATATTTTTAGCGACTCAAACTACACCACTGAGCGCATCCCTTTTTCTTTCTATAGTGAATATCTGGGCTTGTAAATGACTGTTTTTAAATAAAGTAAGTGTAAGATAAGAGTAAGGATGTCTGTCTTATGAAAATTAGAACAATAAAATGAAAATACGTTTGTTGTTCTAGACTGTGGACATTAATCTTCGGAGGGAATGTGTGCTGAAAGCCCTCGCTGTCTTCCTGGGAGAAGATGCACATGACCTGATCAAGGAATATCTTGTAAGTTTGTATGTCAGCACATCTTGTCAAAAGGGACACAAATGGTTGGGTTGCGGACATGTATTTTATTATCATGGCCATATTTCTAGGGCTGCAACTAACGATTATTTTAATAATCGATTAATCTGTCGATTATTTTTTCGATTAATCGATGAATCGGATAAAAAAACAAAGCATTAATTTACATCAACTCAATACATACATACTTGTTGTTTTAGTTAATAGTTGTGTAAAAGTAAGTAACCCAAATAGCAGATACAGACAAGACACACACACAGACACACACACACAAACACACACACTTATTCATTAAATTATTACCATCATTGTAGTAAGTGCAAGTTAAGTTCATTTATACACCACACACTAATATATTTGTCAACAATAACTGATATGGGACAAAGCACATAATATATACATGACAACAGATTGAAAAATAAATGGGCCAAAAAAGGCGAGTGAATAAAACCATGTCTTTAGTCTTGTAAACTATACCACCCCTGCTTTATTACTGTTATTACCGAGCTAACGCTAGCTTGTCATGCTAGTCAGCTGGATAACGAATAAACAGCAGCACCAGAAGAGCTACTGGAGGGACGGTACGTTCCTCCCTTCAGACAGGAACAGAAGTAGGATAGTGTAGTGACTTTACCCTGCTGTTGAACTCCCGTCCTCCTCATCAAGGACTCCAACATGTTTACGTTTTAGGTGCTGACTCATCACCGTGGTGCGCCCGTGCCATGCCGTGTCGCTTTTGTTTATCTTGCAATTAACACGTTTCTGATTGATTTAGTGTGAAATGCTCCCACACCTCGGATGACTCGGGTCGTACTGATTTCTCTCCTCCGCCGAGTGTTTCAGAACAACGTTACGGGTCTCTCCGGTCTCTCTCCGTATTTCCTCTAGCCCCGCTCTGCTCTTTTTTCTTTTCTTTCGCTCCGCGCCGCTCTGCGCTGCTCCGCTCTGCGCTGCTCCGCTCTGCGCTGCTCCGCGCTCAACTAAATTTTTTTTTTATCTCCGCGACTGAGTGGCGTAATAGTTGCGTGACACAACGAATCGATAATGAAATTCGTTGCCAACTTTTTTAGTAATCGAATTTTATTGATTCGTTGTTGCAGCCCTACATATTTCTCCTCCCCTCTCCTCCTTGTCTCCTCTTCTTCTCCTCTCTTTGCTTTCTCTCTTCTCATTGTCTCCTGTTCTCCTCCACCTCCCCTCTTCTTCTCCTCTCTCCTTGTCCTCTTTTCCTTCTCTCTTCTCCTCCCCCCTCTCCATCTCTTGTCTTCTCCTAGATTTAGTGTACTGTAAAAGATTTTTTCCAGAACAACCATGTCAACACCTGAACCATGGTTGGATTGCTGACATGTTGTATTTATTATCGTGGTCATATTGGACATAATGTAATTCCCAGCAACCATACACAACATATTGGATCAAATATTTTTTTTTTTTTAGTAAGAAGGGTTTGCCTGGTTTAGTTGATTTTACAAGTTCAAAGGAATAGTTTGACATTTTGGGAAATCTTATTTTTCTTGCTTATAGTTAGATTGTCAGATTGATGACATCTGCTGTTTGTGGTGTGTGAGAACACGCAAAGAAATAGCCCAGCACATAACACATATTGGTACAACACACAATAAGTTCATCACAGTAAGAAGTGAGGCCAATGATGATTTATGTTTGTGTCCTGTACCCCTCTGTAGGACTCTGGAGCAGATGATGCTCAGAGAGACCTGGAGCAGCTCACCATGGCAGTGTTTGTGATTCGGAAGGAGGGGGAAGGGCTGCAGGAGCCACCTGAAGATATTGGCATCGTCATTGAGGGCGTGGAAGTGTTGCATGAACTGACTTCGGTTGCCTCAGCTTGTGCCCTTCTTCTAGGATTGATTTACGCACTCAACCTAGCTTATCCAAAACCCTTTCGCTTCACTTTTGAAGTGCTCCAAAAAATCTTCATGCAGCTTGATCAGCACAAGATGTCCCCCAAAGTCCATAATCTGTATAGCAAACTTCAAAGCTCGCAGTAACGACACACAATGGTGTATTCCGCCCCTGGACCTACAAATGGCCTTGTGCCGTAATGTGTTTGGACATATAGCATGTAAAAAATGTAGTCTCTTTCAGATGTTGGGCCTTTTTTATGCTCCAAGAGACTCAACAAATATTCTTCAAACTACAATTTGAAATGCTTTTATACAGATTTTGTAACTGGTTTCTAGTCCTCTTTTCCTTCTCTCATCTCCTCGTCTCCTTCTCGTCTATTTTTTTTTACGGCAGAAGTTTTTTTTTTTCTTTCCCAGACATATATCCTACCATTTGTAGGGAAATGTTGCATTTCAGTTTTGATATGTTCAATTATACAACAAACTGTTTTTACAGTGTGATTTTAAAATTCTAAAAGTAGTATTCATATTTTTTCATCGCTATTGATCAGCTACACTGTTCAAATGTATAATATTCATTGCCTATAGCTGGTTAAAGAAGTTTCTGTATTCTCTTGGCACTTAGTGATAGCACTGTATGTGTTGAGATTGTTAGGCATATTTGTGTTAATACTTTGTTGCACTATTTTGCACTTTTGCACAAAATAACTTTGTGGTCCTACTAAACAGTTACTTGTGCATTTTGTGCGTATGTTTTAATATTTTAACGGGTTTCTTCTCCTCCTCCTCCTCCTCCTCCTCCTCTCTCTCTCTCACATATCTCCTCCTCCCCTCTCCTTCTCTCTTCTCCTCGTCTCATCTTCTCCCATCTCTTCTCCGCCCCTCTCTCTCTCTCTCACATATCTCCCCCCGTCTCCTTCTCCTCTTCCCCTCTCTTCTCCTCGTCCCCTCCTCCCCTCTCTCTCTCTCTCACACACATATCTCTTCTCTCTTCTCCTTGTCTCCTCCTCCTCTCTCCTCTCTCACACATCTCCCTTCTCCTCTTCACCTCTCTTATCCTTCTCTCTTCTCCTCGTCCCCTCCTCTCTCTCTCTCTCTCTCTCTCTCTCTCTCTCTCTCTCTCTCTCTCCTCTCTTCTCCTTGTCTCCTCCTCCTCTCTCTCTCTCTCACACATCTCCCTTCTCCTCTTCACCTCTTATCCTTCTCGTCTCCTCCTCCCCTCTCCTCTCTTCTCCTTGTCTCATCTTCTCCGCCCCTCTCTTTCTCTCTTCTCCTCGTCTCCTGGCAGAAGTATTTTTTTTTTACGGCAGAAGTTTTTTTTTTTTTTTTTTTTTTTTTTCCCAGACATATATCCTTCCATTTGTAGGGAAATGTTGCATTTCAGTTTTGATGTGTTCAATTATACAACAAACAGTGTGATTTTAGTAGTATAGCTGGTTAAAGAAGTTTCTGTATTCTCTTGGCACTTTGTGATAGCACTGTATGTGTTGAGGTTGTTAGGCATATTTGTGTTAATACTTTGTTGCACTATTTTGCACTTTGACAAAATAACTTTGTGGTCCTTTGTGCATATGTGTTTTTAAAAAGGACAAATGTGTAATGAGTTGGCCCAAAAGCTGTTTGTTATTACATTTATACAGTAAAGTATAAAAAAACATCAGATTTTGAGTTTTCTTTTTTAATATTTTCAGCCAACTTAAGATTGTAATTTTAGTTATATTGAACAAACTAATTTCGTTTTAAGGTTACTACAAAAAGTAATTTACACTAAACCATAGTATTAGGTTAGAAAAGGGCAATATTTTACTTTAGGGTTATGCAAATTATCAAGTTGGAAAAACTGAAAACTTTAAATTGACTTTGCTTAATATTAAGTCGGATTAATGCAAAGTGTTGATTTGGGAACAATTGAATTGTTAAGTACATGTGACTGAAATCGATTGTGTTTAGCTAACTTATTAACTTAATTTTAAAGAACTTAATTCATTTAGGTGTTACCAATTGAAACAATTCAATTAAGTTGGTTCAACTATTTTCTTTTTTCAGTGTAAAGACAGTAGCGTTCATGGCAGTCGTGAGCAGTCGAATCACAAACGCTGTGTTTGAGTTACGTCACTGGTTTTGGCTTTTGGCAAACTTTACAGGAGAGAAAAAACAAAATTCGGACCACACTTTAATCACCTGTATTATTAACTTTAAACCACAAATATTGCAACCACAGGCATACTTACATGAATGAGTATTTAAGTAATAAACTTTATGGCATATTAACACAATGAACATGTTCTAAAACATTTTAAAATCAAAGAAATATGGTAAAAACGTCAGATACACCTTTTTGGCACCAAACATTTCCAAGTCTTCTATGGACATATTGGGCGTATCTGCTGAACAGTTCATTCTTTTGAACAGAAAGTTCAAAAGAATATTCTAAGTCAGAATACTAGGCTAGTTAGCAAGCACAGTTAGCCAGATCAGACCAAAACAATGGGATTAACAACATTAGCCATGCTAGGCTAGGCTAGGTTTACAAGGTAAGGCTATCAAGGCATGATTATGTCTTACTGTCATCACTCTTGTGAGGAAACTCTGACTCATTTTCAACTTCTTCAATATAGGATTCATCCGTTTGTTTCATAATATTCATCAAAATCTTTTCTGCCTCAGACAGTTCCATGTGTGCAGTTGTGTCAGCCATTTTGAATATTGTTTTAGGGCAGCAACTACACTTACGCCCTTTTCTGGCTCTGAACAAAAATGTGGGTCCTAAATGTATTTTTCAGAGCCAGAGGGCATGCTCCAAACATTACTCACACTTTTGTGTTAGGTCTTTATTGTTTTGTTGCTTTATTCAATACAGTTTGATCTCAGATAGGTCTTTTTGGCACCATTGGATAGAGCTCATCAAGACCTTTATTTTGATATATAGAACTCATATTCACCCAAAATGCCACTTACGCCCCTCTGGCTCCAAGCCCTCGATGGGTGGGCTTACGTTTCGGTGAGTGCGGGAATAACGGGACGGTTGAGTTTAGGAAAAGGCCGTGGATGGGTCGAACACAGGAGGCACACCCACGGCCTGACCAATCTCCCTACGCGGAATTTCCCCCTTACACTACTCGCTAAGCCCCGCGTAGCTGCTGCTTTCCCCGGTACGTTCTAAAAAACCACGCTGAAGGGCGCTTTTTTCATCGCTTCAGACGCTGACAGCCACTGTCCAAACGTCCGTATCTTACGAGTTCGGAGTGAGAACGGGTTGCGTCCATAGACAGTATATAATGGACCAATAGACCCCGTTGCTCTGGACGGAGACCAGTGAAGGCTATTAGAAGCACTTTTCCGGTGATGGCCAGCTTTACTGCGCAGCCTCCAACTGAGAGAATGTGACGTGAGCAACGTGTCTGAAAGTGTGAAGTCTTCTGGTAGCTGTGCCGAGAGAAATCTCAATCATTCCCAATCTTACAGAGACGGAGAGTGTAGGTATATGTAAGGAGATAACATGGGCACAGGCTAATTATTGATCACTAACATGCTAGTTAACATTAGTAATTAAACCTAAACAGCTAATGTAAGTCGAAACTGCCTGCGAGCTTCTCCTGTACTATACGGTAACTCCTCTACTATGCGACAGTAAGTCACTTGGTTATGACACAATCGTTAGCTTATTTTTACAAAGACGTCTGCTACGGAGCCATAACGTGAGGTACAAGGTAATGAAGCCTTTTATACATTGTCGTGTTTCTTTGGAACTAAACAATGGACAAATAGAGTCTTCAAACATTTCTGTTGTAAAGTTATTCGCAGTCAAGTGAATGCTAACAGGAGGTGATGGCCAGTTAGCAACAAAATGGCGCCATAGATGGCTCGAGTTCTGAAGCGAAGCTTACCCCCTTGGTTGCGTCTCGTATGGGTCGCAGGGCCCTGAAATCAATCCAAATTGAAAAGGTATCGTGGCAGACTTTGTGATATCAGTAAATATCCATTGTCCAAAGAATCATACATATCAATATATAAATCAATATATTGTGATAAAACGTGGGATTTACACCCCTACAACCCAGTACTAAAACTTAACAGAAAACTGTTCTGTACAAGGCGGCTTTTCCGTTCTTTATTGCGTGTCCTAATCGCACTTTTGATTGCGACTCTAGTGCTGATTATAATAAAACATATATAAATGATATACAGAACAGTAGGAGAGCCATAGATAAGAGGAACAAAAGCTTGCTCAGCTACTGTTTACTTGAACTATAAAAACAGCCAAACACGCACAAACTAGTAACACTGCTGTGAACTCCATCTGCTACCCTCTCCCTCGTCATCTTGCTTCTCCTCCACTCATACCTTTCTCCCTCCATTCTCTTTCCCTCCTTCTCATCTCTCCTCGCTGGTTTTTCCACTTGCCTGTCTCCTTCTCTTTTTCTCATCCTCGAGATCAACAACTCCCCCGTTGCCCCATACTCTCCCTCTCTGTGCCCCACGCACATGTGTCCCCCCAATGTTCCCTCCTTCCTCTCCTCCTCCCTCCATTACTCCCTTATTTATTCGCCCCCTCCTCCATCACCTCCCCTCCCCCCTCCATCCCCCACATGATCCATCTGCTCAGCTGCTGCAGTATGTAAAGAAACTAATCATGCCACACACACACACACACACACACACACACACACACACACACACAAAAGGAGTTCTTGCAATGTCTCGAAAACATAACTTGGTTTTCACTGTGCTGTTGCCATTTGTTTTTTTAAGTGATTTATGTAGGCCTGAAAGTTGCATTGATTTGAAAATGCAGTGCTACATTTTCACATGATAATCTGTGTGCCTATATGAGTGTAGGGTGTGTGTTTGTGTCGAAATGAGCAGTAGGTGTCAAGTGCGTGGTCACGTTTTTTTTTTGACGTCACATGAACCCCATCAGTACGGTTCGTGTGTGTTTCAAATGCTCTTCTCTTTGTTTAACCTTTTTAAATGGCAGATTTTGTATTATTAGCATTAGCCACAGCGTACCCCCCCATCACCTTGTCCACATACGCACACAATACACACACACACACACACACACACACACACACACACACACTACGCAGTTGGGGTCATCTAATTAGCCTCACGGGTCACATATAACAAAGCACGACACGCCCCCCCTCTCTCTCTCACTCACACACACACACACACACACACACACACACACAGGCTGCCCAAAAAACGCATAGGCTACTAAATATTATCGGGATTGTGAGCGCTGTATTGTATTGCAAACATTCACGCGCGCACTCAGTACGCACCATTGTCAAGCCAGTCCGGTGTAACGTTACCGTTAGCTGCTATCTTACAATAAACGAGCCTCAGTGGCCGGAGAAAGAGAAAAGAAGCACAATGCGCTCATTGCTAAATAATAACTTTAATATACATCAATATAGCCGCCATGTTTGTGTGAAATAAAATGCCGTTCACCTACCTTTCAACACAATGAGGCTGTCTGTGATGTCTCGTGCGCTTCTTGTTGTCGTCTGGCTTCTTGTAGCCGTCAAGACCATAGACAGTAGTAGCAGGAAAATGCATAATGACTTCCGAGAGAATTTCAAAATAAAACGCTTCTGGCAGATCGATTTTTGCAGCATATGAAGTTTCAATAACTAAACTAATGTCAAGCTATTGTTGTTTTCATGCCATAAACTGGAATTAACGTTTGTTGTATAAACTATGTAGTATGTAGTAGGTGTTTCTTAATTTAAACTTAATTTTGCAGGCACCTATTTCCGGTTAAGTTCTACATATTCCTGGGAATTTTACATCTATCGATGCGATACCTTCTTTTTACCGTCAGTGCGATACGTATTTATCAAAGATTATCTTACCATCTGATAGTATTTGGAGTATTAAAGGGCCAGTGCGTTGTTTTTCGTTTGTTGTATTATGTCTTTATTTTAAAAAACACACCTTAAATAACCAAAGCTGAAACATGGCGTATATAACACAGAATCACAGATTTGACTGGAGGGAATGACAGCAGAGGGCAAATCACAACCCAGAAAGCAGAGTTTTAAAACAATAACATGACAAATTGAGATCCATTGATTAAAAATCCCTCTCTTGTCATCCAGCAGGTTAGATTAGACTCTCTTTGTAAAAAGTGATGAACAGTGGCAATTATAGTCACAATAAAGATAATGGAACTATGACTAGAAATAGTAGTTGTTGTAGTAGTTCATGGCGTAGCAGGGCACTGCAGGGCGTAGCAGGGTGTAGCAGGACATAGCATGACGTAGCAGGACGTAGCTGGACGTAGTAGGGCACTGCACGGCATAGCAGGGCATAGCAGGGTGTAGGAAGGCGACAACATGTATGCTACAACTGAAAACAAAATGTTGTCAGTGAATAAAAAAATAAAAAAAAGACCATGAGAATCTAAAATGCCATGCAGCTCTATTGTTTGCAGGATGCCATAGTAGTAGAAACAGCCTGTCCATATGTGAAACCAGTGCAACAGCATCATGCAGTGGAGAGATTTCATTATTACACATCAACTGTGTGTCAGCTGTGGTGATTTGATGGGTTGAACAGTTATGTCTATTATTACAGCTCAGTAAAAACAAGGTATAATTGGAGTAATAATATCAGGCTAATTCTAGGGTACGCCTGGTGGTAACATGAGGTTATTTTCTGTATTAGTGTGAAAATGCGGCAACATATGATAATAATGTGTAAAGACATCTCAAGGTAATAAGGGTGCAGAACTCATACCATGTTAATAGTGTGGTAATATTGGCCTTTTCCCCTGATATTTGGCTGAGTATTACCCTAATATAGAAAATAAACCCAAACCAAAGAAAATGGTCATGTTTTATATATTATATGGACTATGCATGAACAAATAGGCCTACATTCATTTTGTTTGCCAATGCCAGGACTAACAAATAAATGTACTGTAGACCATGCTATTCTATAGTGATTTTAACTGTTTTAAAACGAAAACATGAATCCAATGTATTTATTTGGAATTTTGGTGGGATAAAAAGTACTAAAAGGAGGAGGGTTCAATTTCTGAGATGGAGGGCTATCATCATGGGGCATCGGTTAGAATGCGTAAGAGGAAATAGGGATCTTTACTACAATACTGTCCATACAAATCACAGATAGGCCATACGAAGCCATGTATTCATCCATGTTCTTCAGCTGGAGTCTCTGAGACCCCAAACAGAAGTAATTCAACAAATTCTCTAGTGGACTGCTGAAACATGTCCATCTGTCATCTGTAAATGCTTATCCTTTACAGCAAGGGTCTTCAACATTTTTAGGCCAAGGACCCCTAGCTGAAAGAGAGATGGAGCAGGGACCCCCTTCTACATGTATTGTATAAAATTGAGTTGCATATTGAAATGTGGCACAGTGAATCCTTAAACTTAACCATATATGTGGATGGCTACCTTACCTATAGGCCAGTAAGCCTATCATCAATGTTGTATACATTAAAAACTAATAATATGTTGGATTCATGTTAATGTATATTTCAGACTGTTTAAACCATTGATCAGTAATTTGGTGGCCCCTCTGCAGCAACTCTGAGGAGCCCCTGTTGGAGGCTATTCCAACTGACATTGGGCGAGAGGCGGGGTACACCCTGGACTGGTCGCCAGGTCAATCACAGACATAGGGCAGACACTTAGAGACGGACAACCATTCACATTCTCACATTAACACCTACTTGCAAATTTAGAGTCAACAATTAACCTAATATGGATTTCTTTGGCCTGTGGGAGGAAGCCAGAGAACCTGGAGAAAACCCACGCAGGGAGAACAGGCTAACTCCACGCAGAATGTCCCAAACCAGCTGGTTCAATCACAGAACCGTCTTGCTTTGTGGCGACAGTGCTAACCACTGCAACACCGTTCAGCCCTCTGAAACATGTCATCTGTTCAAAGTCATGTTTATAGGGAATTTGCATAAAACAATAAGTATGTTTTTGATCTGAGAGGGCCCGGGGTCTCCAGAACCCTATTTATGTTAATCATTGGAAGAAAGTTAGAACATGGTCTCAACCATGGTCTAATTGGCCATGAGGTTGGCAGTTTCTGCCTCCCACTAGTAGCAAACACTAGTGTTTCTGATTTCTCATTACCGCCAAATGTCTCTTCCTCTCTGAAGAGGCTAACTGTACTGGAACTGATCTTTCCATCGGCTTTTCCTTCTACTGGCTGTCCTGACCCTAAACTCTCACAGTTTGCTCTGGCAGAAGAGTGGCCCTTTTCGTTTATGTGCCGGAAAATAACCCAGCAGATGTTCCTGTAGATGCAAACCCAATGGGTCACGATGTGAAATGCAATTTATATGCCCGCAGAGGCTGCCGGTCCTTTCAAGGGACCCTAATGTGGTGATGAATTCTTGACAAAGAGGAATGCCATTTACTTTCTTTGCACTGTAAAGCAACAACTGGGGATGCCACAAAGCAATTCTGAGAAAGTTGTAAAACCCACTGTTTTTGTCCTCATATATATAATCCAGATTTGTTCTTCTCAAAAAAAAAAAAACATGAACAGGATCATATATACAGTATATACAGTATATCTAAACTAAAGAACGTGGGACTAAGATACTGCAAAAAACCCTCAGGCTCCCAGGCCTCTGGTAGAGGACCCAAGATTGGAGGAAGGGAAAAGACAGTAGTCTACAGTAGTATGGGGCAAGTGTTGTGTTTTTTTATATTAAGAAGGATAATACCAAGGGCAGTATATTTGAGAGCAATTTTCAAAGATGTATGACTTCAGTAGGATCCAATGGGCTTTTATCTGAGTGACAGACGGGTAGGAAGATCAGGGACACGGACTAACACTTTGTTAGTTTTGGTCTTTTCATGGGATTTGTTGACAATAAGAAAAAGAAAAATAACACCAGCCTTAGCATCGTAAAGTAGCTGTGCCTTGGCAATTGTCTTTATACTGTCCGTGCAATGAGTGGCTTCTTCAAAGCTCGACAGTGAGCTGGCAGTGTAAAGTTCAGGGCAGAACGTTTCTTGGGGTACGACGAAGAAAAAAACAGAAATGACATGAAACCAATAAAGTATAGTTCAAACAGAAAATGCTGAGTCATAACTAAAAGCCATGCTAACTATCAATTCAGTGGTTGGACATTAGAAAACTCCAATAAACCAAAGATATGCCAAGTATAATTCCTTTTAAATTTCTTTAGTAATATATACACACAGACTACAGTACTTACGAACAAATAGTGTCCAAGGCAACAATGTAGGAAGAGAAAATGCAGCAGGAGAAAACAGCACTGGCACTCAATAGACCTTTTTCACGGCAGACATGTTGACATGTCATAGTAGGAAAAGCACAGGTGTATTCAAAACCATTACTGATGGCTGCATTCCACTTAGGATAGGCCCTGGTATTAAACCATTACTGATGGCTGTATTCCACTTAGGATAGGCCCTGGTATTAAACCATTACTGATGGCTGTATTGCACTTAGGATAGGCCCTGGTATTAAACCATTACTGATGGCTGTATTCCACTTAGGATAGGTCCTGGTATTAAACCATTACTGATGGCTGTATTCCACTTAGGATAGGCCCTGGTATTAAACCATTACTGATGGCTGTATTGCACTTAGGAGAGGTCCTGGTATTGTGCATGCTGACTCACTGAAATAGTTTACTGGGACACTTGATGGAATTGAGCCATCGTTAAGGTTATCAATTTCAGCTGTGCACAAGTCAAAATGTCTGCAGTGAAAAAGCTCCAAACTGAGAGTGAAACTTAAACTAAAAGCTACTGCTTCTGGTTAGCCTGAAGGGGGCACTGCTGCACACACAATTTTGTTAAAAAAACAAACTCTTAATTTACTTTACATGAGTGTTTCTCAAATGGGGGTACACATACCCCTAGGGGTACCTTGGAGTACTGCAGGGGGTGCGTGGGATTTTTGCAAAATGCTAGTTTAAAAATATGTCATGCATAAAACCTAAAACAATTGTACTATAAGAATGAATGAATTTAGAGATGGATTTGAAATTTAAATGTTTTTCAGTTACAAGGTTGTTGTTTAGTAAATCTATCATTGCCAGCGCTGTATTGTACCTCTTTATATGGACTTTTTTTTTTTCTACCACCATGTTTTGCGCTGGTCAGGGGGTAAAACAATTCATAGGGGGTACAATATTGAAAAAAGTTTCAGAACCACTGCTGTACATTATAGTCTAAAATCTACTGCGTTAAAGGGTAACTCTTGTTTTTTTCAACCTGGACCATATTCTCCTGGGTTTTTGTGTCTAAGTGACTGATGGGAACAACAATCTTTGACATTGGTCCAGTATTAAACGAGATCGCTGCAGTCAGCAGCGGCGAGACAAGCTACAGTGTAAGTTAATAGGGTTATTGTCCAGCTTTTATAATTACGTTCACAAAAGTGCTCGTTTTGCCACTGACAGGCTCAGATTAATATTCTAAGTGTCTGACAACATTATGGAAAGGATTTCTAAGGAGGTCGACCTTTCTGTTAAAGACTAAGATCCTTTTGGGCGTCCAGATAGCTCAATTGGTAGAGCAGGCACCAATATATAGAGGTTTACTCTTCAATGCGACAGACCCAGGTTCAACTCTGACCTGTGGCCCTTTGCTGCATGTCATTCCCCCTCTCTCTCCCCTTTCATGTCTTCAGCTGTCCTGTCAAATAAAGGCCTAAAATGCCCAACAAATAATCTTAAAAAAAAATAGAGCAAGATCCTTTTTATAAACATAAAAACCTCTGCGAAATTCCTGACTCCATGTAAATAATCCGTCATGGCGTCGTAAAATACACTTCATTCAAAGTCGACAGATACAAAATAAAACTATGAATAGCTGTTTTGGGTCGTCTTTCCACTTTTCCAACCATCGCAAGTCTAGTTTTGGTTGAAATAAACAAATAATTTACTGATTTACATGTGAAAACCTGTGGGCTCTATACACGCTAAAAGTATCATTTTTTTAAATGGAGTCTGGTGGGTTTAGCGCTAACAACCTCAGAGCTGTTTCTGGTTAGACAGTTATGTTTCCATAAATTAATTAATCTGAGCCTTTCAGTGACAAAAAAGAAAGAAATGTTAGTGGACCAAATACACAATGCACATTTGCCCAATAGGGTTACATCACAGCCCAGTCTGTGGCTGCCGGTTACAGCGTTCACACTTAATACTGGACCAATTTCAAAGATTTTTGTTACTATCAGTCATTTACACACTAAAACATAGGAAAATAGGGTCCAGGATTGAAAAGATTGGTTACCCTTTTATAATCAGCTGATATTCAAGAGTGGTGTGCTGTAACTTTATTGCTCTATTATCCAGAGGGGTCCAGACTAGGATATGAGATTCCAGCATCATTACATAAATTCCCAAAGAAAACCATTCCAATTCATCGACACATTTGAATCACACAGAGCAATTTTTTATTCATTTATTCTGATGTTACTTCTTACAGTAGCAACAGTAAAACACAAATTTCCTCCTCTATACAGTGTTGGACGGTAGAGGGACGTTAATGCTCACGCACACACACAGACACAGTTCCACCTTCTGATTAGTAGCTCTGATCTCATATATATATATATATATATATATATATATATATATATTTTTTTTTTTTTTTTTTCAATAATAAATTATGTACAGTTGTGTTGTAATGCGAGAGATGAGAGACAGCTACAAGAGAGACAGAGAGAGCTTGCGTTCGGCTGGGGTCGGGTTCAGAGGTCGGGAGGTGAGAGGCACATGTCGGCCCCTCCAGGTGCATTGTGGGACGCACCCAGAGGGAATGCCCGATGACGAGGTGGGAGAGGGGTGGCGGAGTCACCACATGTAGGAGTCATCGTATCTGTGGAAGAACACAAGGAAGAATGTGTAATTCATATAGGTTCGTTGCAGGCCCATGCAGTGGTGGAATGTAACTAAGTACATTTACTCTCAAATACTGTACTTAAGTACAAACTTGAGTACTTGAGTGACATTATCAAGGCAGGACTATTACTTGTAACATTTTATTCCAGTGTCGTATTAGTACTTTTACTTAATAGGTTTTAGATATTATTTGTAACTTATTTACATTTCCATAATTACCCAACGTGGCAGCCTGAAAATCTTCATCTTCCTTTGTACAAAACATCCCGCAGTCAGCTCTCTATCAAATTTCTTGGAGTTGTTTTGTGAAAAGAAAATTTACATTTAATGGATTCCTCTGTGTCATTTTCTATGTATAAAAATAGACTTAGAAATGCCCTGCTGTCTAAACACAAAAAAGTGTTGTCTTTATTGAAAACATTGCAATTATTTCTGTTTCTCTACAAATATTTCTTTTTATTACTTTTTATGATTTTTTTGCACACTTACACTTAAAATGTAATTTGGATTTTGTACGTCTATATTAGTGTATGTACTTTGGTTGTGGTTTTTATATAAGCCGTTTCTTCACTGTAATTTGTTTTTTATGTTCGGTGAAAGAAATAACCTAAACTAAACTAAACTTTAGGATCTGAAGACTTCTTCCACCACTGGTCACATGACTCCTACAACTTATGTGTGTGTGTGTGTGTGTGTGTGTGTGTGTGTGTGTGTGCTGCAAGGGCGTGACTTTGGGTTCATCATTGGGGGGAGTTGAGAGCTCCACTTTTAAGCAAAATTGAAATTTTGAGTGTCAAACACTTAATTTAAAGCATTCTGGTGAATGTTTCTGCATCAATTTATGGTGCAAATGTTCCACTGGCCAGTTTTGATCATGGGGGGTTCTAACCCCCCCATGCCCCCTGTAAATTACACCTGTGTGTGTGTGTGTGTGTGTGTGTATATGTGTTTACCTTGATCTCTGGTCTCTGGTACTGTCGCCACCAAACAGCAGCTCTGCAACCACATCCTCCTGGGTCGAACGCTTTCCATACCTGGGAGAGAGGTAAGGAGAGCTGTTTTTAGCCGTGCCAGCGCCACATTTCTTAACAACTATTGGGTGGATTGCGCGCCACCTCAAGTTTGTAACACAAACCAACCCAGCCACCAGTGGTGGAATGCAACAAAGTAACAATACTTTTTGGGGGGGCTTTTTAGCCTTTAATGAAAGGACAACTGAGGACAGAAAAGGGGGTAGAGAGAGGGGGATGACATGCAGCAAAGGAAAGCAGAATTTAACTTGGGCCGCTGCAGTACGGACTGAGCCTTAGTACGGACTGAGCCTTGGTACATGGGGCGCACACTCTACCAGGTGAGCAACCAGGGCGCCCCAAAGTACAAATACTTTGTTACTGTACTTAAGTAGAATTTTGACATACGCATCTGTACTTTACTTGATTATTTATATTTCCGCTGCAAAACAGCCTTAGGGAAGGTGGGCCTTGTGTACGTTCAAAAGTAGATTTATTCGTGCAACAGAAAACTCAGATTGGAAAGACAGTCTAGCTAGCTGTCTGGATGTGTCTGGATCTGGCGGAATTTCCAGTAGCAACGGAAAAGCAATCCTGAAAGTGGAACGTAGTGAATATAGACTACTCCTGTCGTAATTACTATGGCCACTAGAGGGTTACCACCACTATGAACATTGCGGTAACATGAGTCATAATTGCTGCTTGAAAAAAACAATTTATGTGATTGTTTTGCAGGAGAGAACAGTCTCCCTTTGTCGGCTGTTTAATATATTGGTTCAATTCCACTCCTGTTGTTCCCAGTGCTCCAATTTGACAGTCAGAATCACACTGTGTGTGTGTGTGTGTGTGTGTGTGTGTGTGTGTGAAAGTGCTTGTTTAACTATACTTGTGGGGTCCCGACAGCTTTGTGGGGCCAAAATGCTGGACCCCACAAGTTTAAAGGGCTGTTTGAGGGTTAAGACTTGGTTGTAGAATTAGGGATAGAATTAGGTTAAGGTTAGGGTGAGGGTAAGGGTTAAGGTTAGGCATTTAGTTGTGATGGTTAAGGTTAGGGTAAGGGGCTAGAAAATGTCAATGACGGGTCCCCCACAACGATAGTGCCACAAACTGTGTGTGTGTGTGTGTGTGTGTGTGTGTGTGTGTGTGTGTGTGTGTGTGTGTGTGTACGAGGGTGCCATTTCCAGGTCTGGATGAGTCTCATCATCCCCATGATAGGGAAAGCAGGGGTCCAAGCAAGCCGTGAAATGTAAAAACTACAGAGCCGTTTAACAGAGAGCTTACTTCCTAATGTGTGTGCGCTTTCATGTGTGTGGGTTTGTGCGCGAAACAGCCCCATTTAATCCAACCCCTGCCAGCGCGACCTGCAGTTCCTCTGTTTTCCCATCAACCACCTGTTCCACCTCCCACAATGCCCGCAGCGCCCAATCTTACGCTTGGTTACACACACAGGGAGGTGTGTGAGTGTCTTGCCCCATAGGAAGGCACTCACACTACTTCGTCTCAACTGTCTCGCACTGCCACACATCAGGATGTAAAATGCTACCCCCTCTGATAATGGTCCGTCCGCAACAATACATCTTCCTGAGTCTCCATGGTTGGTCCTCCTTTTATTTTCTATCTGTCTGTCTTTTCCCCCGTGTTCTGTTTATCTGCTTTTTTCTGTTCACGTCATTTCTCGTTTGATTGTCTTTCCTTCTCGCTTTTTCTATCCAATCGTCAGTTTGCTTTTTCTTGTCTTTTGCTCTCTTCAATGCAGTAATCTTCATTTACTTCCTTTTTTTTATATTACCCCTAAATTATGCTTCTCCTGTATTACCATAACATCAGAGTCATAAAGCTACCCGACTTTCCAAAAGATAAACATGCGGCCATTTTTGTTCTTTCATATGTTCTGCCAATTTTCATTTTAAATTCAGGGCAGTACTTCCAAGAAATTCCCTCTGAAGATTAACAACTGCAAATTAACTCAATTAACTGAACTATAACAAAAATAACTGTATCAGAACTTTGTATTTACTTTACAATTAGTACCATATTTTATAGGTATTTGCAGAAAACTTCCTGCAAAACGATTAGGAAACTAGAAATGGCTAAAGTGTCTTCCGAAAATGTAAGTGTGCTCTCTTACACTGAAAACAACAGGAGCAAATCATGGCTGTCCGGCACAAACCTTATATCTCCATATTTCGTCATTTAAAATTTTTGTTCTTCATAAATCAATGCTATTGGTCACCCTTTATGTCTGTCTGTGGGTTTTACAAATAAGTCAACAGTGATGAGGCAATGTCATCTGACTTTGTCAAAGGTAAATAGCTCAAATTAACGTTTTCAAATTAGCTATTTTTTTTCATTTCCTGAAAAGCAACGATTTTGGACATTCAAGCTTTTCACCCGACAGCGACGAAAATACAGGTTGAAATGTCATAAAACTTAAACTGTTTACATGCAAGATGGGAGCTAAAGCAGATCAAGTGTTAGTTGAAGTGTTTTGTGTAAGTCTAAGAGTTGAAACCAGGGGTTGGTGCATAGATCGTCTATATCCACGACGTTTCACTTCCGGGATTGTTCAGGTGCCGCCGAAAATTCCGCCGGATGTCCCTCATTTTGGCCGCATGTCTGTTACCTTCTGCTTTCTTTGTGTTGTAATTCTAAACGCTGGTGGATTTTTGAGGTTAACTGCTCCACAGATCTCTGAAGAGTAAATCCAGACAGCTAGCTAGACTGTCTGTCCAGTCGGAGTTTTCTGTTGCACGACTACACAGTCAGGAATGCTGTGCGGACTGGCCATACACTCTTCTGCATCACTGTGGAGGTAGGTCTGGCAATGCGAGACTAGAGCATAGACATACAAGACTGTAAAAGTGAGGCCAAAACATCTGGATCGCCACCTGGTGGCTGGCTGCAGTATAGGTCATAAACCCACCCCCCTCCATGTGAATAGATGGGACATGGGCCAAACTAAAAACATGTCAAATAAATTTTCCCCCAAGATGGTTTCTGTCATTTGTAAGTAGTTCTGATCATGCTGATGTTTGTTCAAGTCTTCACTTTTTTTTGTAAGTTTGATTTTTATTAGTTATTTGATGTCATAAAAACGGGGTGAAACATCATGATTGACAGCTGTGATTGACTCGTGATTGGTCTGGTGGGCGTACCCGATCACTACTGCGCAGACTCTGGCTCCAAAATTTACAAGATGGCGGTGCTCGTATCCGGAATATTTTGGCTTCACATTTGTTCAGTTGTAGAGAGTGGAGATGCGCTGTCCATCTTTATATACAGTCTATGGTTGAAAGCAACTGAAATCAATAAAAATACTAGAATCTGCTGAAAAATGTACAAATCAAAAACTTGTAGTATATATAGTAAACTCCCCCAGTTTTTGGACTTTCAGGAGAAATACAGAGGATGGCTCAATGGCAGCCACAGCTCTGATTCTCCTGTCTTTAGTAAAGACATTGTTTGTTATTTTTGTCCAGTTCTACAATGCTATGAACTGCAGAATATACTTTAGCTATGTACTAAAGGCACCTGACTGCCCAGATCCATCAGTTTTAATAGAGTGCACAGCCTAAAGCTGACAGCCATCACATTCTCCGGCATTTGATTTGATAGAGCCAAACCTTCGTATAACCATTAGTTACCTTTATCGCATGTGATATGTCTTCATCTGCAACTCCCCAGGGAAATGTAAAAACCTTCTACTCTGAACCAATTGACTTCCCAAGGCATTATGAGTCTTCTTTAAACCAAGGCTCTAAATATCAACGACCTATTTGGCTTTCATGAGTAGGAACAGATAAACTCATGACTCCAAACTGCTTCAAATCAAAAAATATTCCACTCTGACAATTTACGTTTCCAGCGACTTTTATACCTGAGAGCAGCAGGCCTCGGCTCAGGCCCCCGCTAACTGGATTTGTGATTCTTTCTTGGGTCCGTCTGTACCGGTTTTATTGCTCTGGTCCCGTTTGATTTGGAGGCCTGGAGGTTTTGGCGAGTGGCCTGTAATCTAATCTACTAAGCTGCCGTGTGAGTAGTTTGGGGGAGTTGGGGGGGGTGGAGGTCGGGAGGGGGAGTGCATCACACATCGACGGAGCTTTGGGCTTCAGTACGAGCGGGATACTCATAGAGCTCAGTCGCTTTAATGACTTCAAGCAACCTGAAATCTGGACTAAAGGAGCATCAAAGGCTACTCAGTTCAGCTGCTGTTACACATTTATTAGCTTTTAAATGAATTTTGTTATGTTCGTCATGAATTCTGCAATTTCTAATTTCACTTGTAATGTCTGCCGTGGTGGCCATAGTGAAAATGATGATTCGATTTAGATACTGAGATCTAAAATGAGATCTTAAATTCATGGTCATTTATAGATTTGGTAAGTCAAAACATTTGGAGGATCAGAACAAACAGTGGAGGGCCTAGCTTTATCAAAAATATCATAGCATAATGATTTTAAAAGAAGATCTAAAATATAACATTAAATAGGATTCAGCCCTTTCCCCGTAGCCTAATTATTTTTGTACTATCCCTAAACCTAACCCGAGAGCTGCACCGTTTTAATGGCAATTTTCTCATTTTGGATGAATCGCTCCTGTCCCTATTGTCATTTATGCCGATCTTACACCAAAACGACTGCTCAAATGATTCCGCTGCAGACAAATTCTCAATATCGGAGTCTTGTTAGAGTTAGGGAGCGCTCCAGTCGTCTCAATCGTTTGGTGTGAGATGGTTGTAAAACTCAGTCTTTTTCCCGTCTTGACGTTCTGACAAAATCAAACGTGTCGGATATTATTGTTTTAAGTCTTGGAAGTGAATTTAAATAGTTGTCTTGCAAATAGTGACCCTGCAAGATCCCCAGTCTTCGCAAAATTTTCTTGTCTGTGCCTAAAAACGTAGTGACATTATGACAGATTGTCTTTAGAAGTGAGATGGGGTCTTTCAAAGTCTTTCTTAGTGTATGGTAGGCATTAGCTGTCAAAACTACAGAAATACAAGACTTAACAGAAAACCTGTGCCGTGTGTGTGTGTGTGTGTGTGTGTGTGTGTGTGTGTGTGTGTGTGCGTGCGTGCGTGCGTGCGTGCGTGCGTGCGTGTGTGTGTGTGTGTGTGTGTGTGCGTGCGTGCATGTGTGTCCATACCTCTGCCTGGTGATCAGATTGATGTAGTGTCTCAGGGCGGTGTAGTACTTGGCCAGCTCTTCGGGGGGGGCGTCCTCCCCGGGGTTCTCGGGTTTGGGGGGGTAGGCGTCTGCGAGCGTTCCCAGACACACCAGCACACACAGCGCTACGGCCACCAGCACGGTCCACGGCTTCAGCATCACGGCCACCTGGAGCCCAGGAATGGAAGGTAGGGATCCAAAGTTTTGAATGAACGCCAATACAACAATTAGCACGCCCATTTAAGATTGTTGGTAACTGTAGTGTGACAAGGACTTATCATTTTTTTTCCATTATGCATGTAGTGATAAATCGTGAATCAGTTAAAAATCAATATACATGTGTAAAGATTACATCCGGTTGAGATAATAAAATGAATCGCATTGCGGCCTCGGCGTAACTTACTTTTGATTTTACTTGTTTGACTTCAGACGTCATTACGTCTTCTATTTTGTTATTTAAGATGAAATGCAATTTCAGTTGCACTTTTGATAAGAGGACACATCGGTTGTTTTGCACAGTTTTGTATAAATAAAGGAATGTCGTTCAGTCATTTGTCTGCAGCTCATTCTGTTCAAGAAATGGTGAATTGTATCAAATCGTGGGCTGAGTGTATCGTTACGCCCCTACTTCCCATGCGTATCGTTGATCAACATGACGGAAAAGTTGGGACAAAGTGTTGTTGAAAAACCAATACCTAAAAGAAAAGATCACCTCCTCACACAGATGTTTGCTTGAATGAATCCATTACACCTCCGGAAAACGCATAAAGGGAAATTGAGAGTGATGGTGGCACAAAGGGCGGATAAAGACATTTTCTTTCTTTTCTAATGAAAGAAACATCGGTGTGTATCAAACCTCTCCTTAGGGGCGCAGAGGAGGGGGGGACGCTGCCATTTGTTTTAGGACACGTCTGCTCAGGCTAACGTTGACTGACGACTAAATAAAGGTGTGTGAAAGCAGCTAAACAAGTCAATATGTATCATCCTCTACAGGCTGCAGACTGACGTATGGCCAGACTGCCCTGGCTGAGTGCCGATTGGTTCCTGAGGAGGATGGAGGAAATGGATCGACTCCGGCGGAGGAAACTCATTTCACACATCATCAGGGAGTTGGAAGGTTGTAACGAAACAGACATAAATTACGGCAGTATGCTGCACATGTGTTTACTTTTATTTATTTATTTTTTCTATTTAACCTTTATTTATCCATGTAAGTTGATTGCGAACAAATTCTCATTTGCAACAACGACCTGTAGTCCT
Organism: Perca flavescens; assembly: GCF_004354835.1. Lineage (NCBI taxonomy): Eukaryota > Metazoa > Chordata > Actinopteri > Perciformes > Percidae > Perca > Perca flavescens. The sequence goes on along the minus strand of NC_041345.1, from coordinate 28,299,652 downwards.
AGTACGTACAATACGCTGTCTCCTGCTGCTGCTGCTGGATTTACATTCTAGTGTATTATTACTTTATTACTAAAACATTTAGTAATAAACACACTATTATTATTATTATTATTATTATTATTATTAGTGTAATTTGTGTATCTGGCAGTTTACATTTTCTTTAATGTGAGCCTTGATGGTGATTACCACAAGTATTACTTAATAATAATAATAATTATAATAATAATAACAAAATAATAAAATTCAAAATTTAAAAAAAGCTCAATAATGATAAAAATAGAAACATGTTAAAAATGAAAAAACAATTATTATAAATTAATATTTATAATAAAGAACAATGATATGAATAAATTAAACATTAAATTAAAATTAAAATAAACAAAATAATAAATTAATTACAAATAATAATAATAAAAATAATAATAAAAGACACTATAATAATAATAGAAATAATAGCAAAATTAAATAAAAAATAATAAAAATATAAACAATAGGCCTACATAACAATATTATTATCGAAATAATAATAAAAAAATGAAAACTTCAAAAATAAAAATATGAATAATAATGTTTGGGATTAAAACTTTGTTGTCTGCTAAAATCTTAGTGCAGGAGGCAATAAAACCCATAATTTGAGGCTTTTTCCAAATCAATAAGAAAACATCACACCCAATAATAAAAGTCAACTGAAAGATAATCTCAGAATCATTGGGTTGACTGCGCTGTGGTTGCAAAAACATAAAATTAGGGTTTTTTATGCTCTGGCCAATTGTAAGGTTTGCTATATTTCTTCCATAACATGTCTTCTTTGAGACTAGTAGAAAGAAAACCTTCTTTTCCTCAAATGTCTCTCTTTGCGTCTACAGATTTCAATGACAATACAAAATCTTAAATGCCGTTTTCGCCAAATAAGTTTTTTTCTCATACTCTGAGCCAGAAATCTCTACTTCAGCAGCACTTACACCAAACATTCTAATTTCATTCCTATATTCCGCAGGTTTTTACATAGGGTTTGTTCATCATTCCCAGCCTTCACTTTATAGGACATTTTATGTCCAAAAACATGGCAAAATTAGATTCTTGTAGACATTATTTTCTGATTTATGGAGTAATCAAACAACTGTAATCTCTGGGGAAAAAAATTAAAAATGTATGGTTTAACAAGTCAACAAAAAGAAACGAGAATTTTGAACCTGGCGTTATCTGACGTTGACATTTCTGTTCTCGAAGTCAGTGCAAATGAGTGCGTTTTTTAACAAGATAAGGCATCTTTGCATATTTAAACATACCATTTAAGGAAAATTGTATTACAAAAGAATTGACCTAATGTCAGTAATAAACTGAGGAAGTTTCATGGTAATATCTACAGTAGATTAGAAAAACTTGACCTGTGCATGTGTCTTGCGATAACAAAAAATGCTGCATGTGTTTTTAATGTCAAATGATTATAATGAGCAACAGGTGTAATAATAATAATAATAATAATAATACATTTTATTTAAAGGCGCCTTTCTCGGCACTCAAGGATACCGTACAGGTATACATAAGACATTTAAAAGCAGGTAAAGTGTGGGCCTACGTCATTGTTTGGCTGCATCTCTGTCTGCTCCAATTAACTCTTACAATAATGATCTTTCTACTAACGCAGAGCTATTCCACGTTCACTTTGCGCGTCTTTCTACTGCTGCCGGGGGATGTTTAAAGTGCCACATGGATGTTTGACTGAAAAAGAGGAGCAGCAACTGTACATGTCTGCAATAATGTAGCCTAATGGCAATATAAAACCAGGAGGAGCGACTTTCTTGCTAAATATCCATGCTGGAATATAACTACTTTACTCAAGTAGCCTACTGTACTTACAGTACGTAAAAATGTTGAGGTACTTGTACTTGACTTGAGTCTTTTATTTCTATGCCACGTTCTACTTCTACTCCGCTACATTTCAGAGAGAAATATTGTACTTTTTTACTCCACTACATTCATCTGACAGTTTTAGTTACTTGTTACTTTGCAAATTAAGATTTTTGCACATAAAACACATGCAGTTTATGAAATCTGATGTTTTATCATAAATTAAACTACCCAACAATATAATGGCCTACAAGTCCATCTGAAATGATTAGCAAATTAAACAGAACTGTCTGGATCGTCTCTGGTTTCTAAAACGAGGATTATTCTGCATTGAAGACTTTTACTTTGAATACTTTAAGTAGATTTCTCCGAGGATACTCATTTTCAATGCAGTACTTTTACTTGTAACAGAGTATTTTATTTTTTTTACAGTGTGGCTCTAGTATTTCTTCTTAAACTAAAGGATCTGAATATTTCTTCCACCGCTGCTATTCTATCAGCCATGTGGGGGCGGATGTGGTGCGCGGCGCGGCGCTCTCCGTGGTGCTGAACGCAGCCCAGCTGCGCCTCGCGGAGATGAATGCACAAACACGACCTCAAAGCTGTGAACCAAAGGCCATTTAGCACCGGAGATTAACAGTAAAGCCAGGATAAGAAACACGAGGCCGAGCGTAAAAATGGAAGTGGTAGTTTAAAAAAAAAAAGTGCCATTTTTTTTTTTGGTTCCGTTTTAAATTACAAACTGCGCATCCTGACATAGAAAGGTTGAAACACTCATTAGTCTGTCCGCAAAGATGTGAACTTTTTCAAGTCGGTACTAAAACTGTAGGACGGGCTGCATTTTATCGTGTGCAAAATTTGAAAGAAAAAAGACATTTTATCCCAAAAACATTTCATTGGCATTTTTGGCCAAGGAAAACATTTTGATATAGCAGGAGGACTTTTATTTAGAAAGTAGCCTATTGCTCATATAAGTTAAAACGCGTCTACATGTGTTTATCTACAAATACAGTACAGAAAGCGTGGCGTCTTTCTCACCCTTAGTGAATACATTGCTAAAATGGGTCCGTGAGTAAGAGTGAGAAGTGTGCAGACTTACTTTGAGAAGACTTTGGAGGCAACAGGTGGGAGTCGGGACCACGGGTGTTTCTCTCACAGCAGCAGAGGTCGACGCTGGGTTTTTCTTCTCTGTTCTCGGATCAGTTGCTTCTCTGCAGGTCGCTGCACCTTTTGCTTTCAAACTCCGACACAGCTGATTTATATAGTTTAGCAGCACCGGAGGAAGGAGGGAGGGAGGGAGGGGGGTCACACCATAGCGTGCGTGATTTGGTGCGCCTGCGCCTGCGTTTGAGTGCATGTGTGTGTGTGTGTGTGTGTGTGTGTGTGTGTGTGTCTGTGTGTGAAGCAAAAGGGTGGGTGAAGAGGCCGAATGCGTCAGATGGTGATGCTGATGGAGATATTACGCATCAAACAGTCAGTCCTGTGTGTTTGATAGAGTTAACAGATGACATTTCGGGCCATGATGCTCAAAAGATGCATCAGAGGTGGGAAAATAAGGAGAAGTTTATTGTGGATTTCAACCTGCTTCCGCCTGAACACCCAAAGTGGGTCCCGGACCATCATGCCCACTTGCTGCATTGTCCTTTTACAGCAAGACTGCAAATTCCCTACCACCTCTAGCAGCACGATGACCTATGACCTCCCTAATAAGAAAGGAGAAAAAATAAACAACAACAATAACTACATGGAAAACAATGAAATATCCTGTGGCGTAAGGTTGTTAGACAGTTTACACTAGTTCAGGCTGTTCTTGTGAACCATTCGCACATGTAGTTAAGAAAAGTAATGCACTGTAATTCGTAGTATTTCACAGTATGTATTGCTGTGTGTACCACAGTGACTGCTGATGCGCAGTATAGGAGCGCAAAACACCGTGTAACAGCGCTTTCATAATCATAACTAGTTGTTTTGGTAACTTGTGTGGTGTAATATAAGCCCTATGTATGATCTTCAATCGATGTTGAACATTTCAATATGGAGAGGAAAAAAATGGACCCAAATGCATCAGAACTCTGCTGGCATGACTGTGGTAGGTGTGGTGCCTTTATGCATTTATTGTGGGCCTGTTCATCGGTAAAGAGATTTTGGACTATGGTATTAGATGTTTTAAAAATATTTCTGTCATGTTCATATTCCTAAATGCCCTATTGTATTTATATTGGGAAGCAAATTGGAACATATACAAGCAAGACCTGTACAACTTATAGTTGCGCTAGCTTTTCTCTCCGTAAAGAGGACTATACTCATGATTTGGAAAACACGCAAATTAGACTGCTATATGACTGGTTGAAGGTGGTTCTGGACTTGCTTTCTATGGAGAATGCAGCTTCAACCCTTGCAGACTCTCATTAGAGAAAATATGAACAATAGAGCAACAACTTGACTGTGTAGTCTTTGTGTTACATGAATATGAATATTTCATGAGTATCTGTTCATTTAATTTTCATTGGATTAGATGTGGAGACTTCAGCCTCTGTACTTAAAGTGCTTTTTTTGATTTAAAATGATGGCACATAACTATATAGAAGTTGAACGTATTTTCTCTGCCATGCTCACACTTAATTTGCCAGAGACGATTTGCAGGTTGTTGAACCTAACTGGTCTGGGTCCCGCCACCAGGCGGAGCTCCGGTGTTTACACGGCAAGAGAGAGGCTCGATGACTAGAGCTGGAACAATTCCAAATTTTGGTATACAATTAACAATATAATTGTCACTTTTAGTCCAATTTAAAAATATTTATTATTTTTTTAAACAAATGTAAAGTTTTGAATTAATTCCAGGATACATCTTTTGGTTATATCACTGTTATGTGACTCAGATAAACACAAACACACAGCCTATGAAGTAAACAACGCCTCTTTATTATCATAAAACACATTTTCTAACTGTATCCCCCCTTGTCATATTTGTTGCTATGGACGTGTATGCGGTCAAGTGTCAACAACTTTCAATTTAAATAATAATAAAAACATATAGTCTGACCAATAATCACTTATATAATTACAGTTGGGCATCTTTAAACAAAATCAACAATTACCAGTCATACGCCTTAAGGCCTTAGCTAATGTTAGCGATGGAAAAAAATTGACAATTATGTAATAATTGTTACAGGTCTATCAATGACAGACAGACAGACAGACAGGCAGGCAGACATACAGGCAGGCAGGCAGGCAGGCAGACAGGCAGGCAGGCAGGCAGACAGGCAGACAGGCAGACAGGCAGACAGACAGACATAAAGGCATTTCATTTGAAAGTAGTTTCAGTCTAAAACAGCCTGCTCAGCTGCTCTAAGAAATATGAGTGAGAATGTAAAGATGAATCCTGTTACATGTACAACCAAATGTTCAGAGTCTAATGTCCGCGATGTTGCCTTTCTTTAAATAATTGTTAATTTCTTGTACTGCACTGTAAATTTTATTCTCGTATTTTATCTGTTTTTAATCTTTTAATCGTTTTTAAAGGTGCTGTAGGTAGGATTGTGAAGATCCAGGACTTTGCCAGAAAATTAGAACATCAACAACTTCTCAGTCCCTCCCCCCTTTCCGGTAAAGCCCAAAACGGTCTCCTAAGCCCCTCCCCCCACAAGAGAGATTGATTGCGTGTGCATGAGCAGTGATTGACACACAGTTAGACACCACCCCGTGGTTCTGATTGGTGCATATGAACAGGGAGCGGTGGATTTTTGCAAATCGCACTACAGGCTTTAGGTGTTGCCAGAGGAGCGAGATTTTTTTTTTCATGTAGTTCTACTCGAACATAGGGGCAGTTTCTGCCAATATGACAGAAAGTTAGTTTTATAAGTCTTACGTACTGCACCTTTAACTGCTCTTTAATGTTTTATGTAAAGCACTTTGAATTGCCCTGTTGCTGAAATGTGCTATACAAATAAAGCTGCCTTGCCTAATGAAAAAAGGGCAAATCAGATAAACATGCTCAAGCTGAACATAGATCAATAACATATTGATCCTCATCTCTGCAGAGAAGCTAGTGGGGAGTAATAAGTGTACCAATTAAATTGATCCTAAGTCTTAACAGAAACAATGCACAGGGGAGTGAGGTATATAAATAGAATAAAGTCAGAAGTGTTTAGAGAGCTAGACACAGAGTGGGGCTAAAAGGCTCATCGCTGTGTGATGGTTTTCAAACATTGTGGACATACTGGACTGTATGGGTTTTAACTCTAAACATTATCAAGAGGCTCTAATCCAGGCCTAAAATGTTACCAAGAGGCTCTAATCCAGGCCTAAAACATTACTAAAATGCTCTAATCCAGGCCTAAAACATTACCGGGAGGCTCTAATTCAGGCCTAAAACATTACCAAGAGGCTCTAATCCAGGCTTTAAAGATTACCAAAAGGCTCTAATCCAGGCCTAAAACATTACCAAAAGGCTCTAATCCAGCCCTAAAATATTACCAAGAGGCTCTAATCTAGGCCTAAAACATTACCAAGAGGCTCTAATCCAGGCCTAAAACGTTACCGGAAGGCTCTAATCCAGGCCTAAAACATTACCAAGAGCCTCTAATCAAGGCCTAAAATATTACCAAGAGGCTCTAATCCAGGCCTAAAATATTACCAAGAGGCTCTAATCCAGGCCTAAAACATTACCAAGAGCCTCTAATCTAGGCCTAAAACATTACCAAGAGGCTCTAATCCAGGCCTAAAACGTTACCGGGAGACTCTAATCCAGGCCTAAAACATTACCAAGAGGCTCTAATCCAGGTTTAAAAAATTACCAAAAGGCTCTAATCCAGGCCTAAAACATTACCAAGAGCCTCTAATCCAGGCCTAAAATATTACCAAGAGACTCTAATCCCGGCATAAAATATTACCAGGAGGCTCTAATCCAGGCCTAAAATATTACCAAGAGGCTCTAATCCAGGATTAACTGATGTTGCTGGTTTCATCTCAGATAAGGACAAAGAAGAAACATGTGAAAAAAGCCCCTGAGTGTGATTAAAACTCTAAACAAAACTAGAATCACCACCTTGCAATTTACATCCATATCTGTCTAGACTCAAATAGTATACTGTAGTGAAGACTTTGAAGGAATTTAATGACAGTTATGAAGTGCATTTTTTGGTGAAATATATTGATATGTATGATTATAGTGGACCATTTCCAGTGAGAAACATTCTGTCTTCACTTAGAGACAGTTTTTACAGAGGACTGCTAGAGAGCCTCGTCATATGGTGCAACATCAATCACTTGAAGCCCAATACCAGCGAAGCCAATGGGCTTGTGGTGGAGGAACAGGAAGCCCTTGGGTTTAAATGGGCCAATTGAGAACAAGTGAGAACGGCGTTCCGGCCAAGAAGTTCTCCAAAGCATATGACGTTATCTGTCCTAGTCTCGCATTGCCAGACCTTCCTCCACAGCGCTGCGGTGGAGAGTCTGGCTAGTCCACACAGCATTACTGGATGGGAGAAAAACGTGCTCTGGTTTATTGGCATTTCTTTACACTAATCACAATCGTCTTGGGCGGAGCTAAGCGTCAGACGGAGCCACAGTGCCGCTGCAAAATAGCCTCGGGAAGGAACTTGTTTTGGTGGAACATGTACGTTCAAAAGTTGTTTAAGTCATGCAATAGAAAACTCAGATTGGACAGATAGTCTAGCTAGCTGTCTGGATTTACCCTGCAGAGATCTGAGGAGCAGTTAACCATAGTCCTGATAAAGAGTTTAGAATGCCATCACAAAGGAAGCGGAAGGTGACGGAAATCCGGCCAAAAATGAGTGACATCCGACGGAATATCTGCCGGCATCGGAACTATCCTGTAAATGAAACGTAATAAAATCCACAGAAGCATTTCATAAATTAGCGGCCCTAGCAATGGCAGGAAATACAACCTCATATGCATAAACCAGAGAACGTAACTGTTGTGGTTTTAAACGGTTGTAAGCATTGTTGAAATGGCCGCAGTTTGGTTTAGGCACAAAAACGACTTAGTTATGTTTAGAAAAAGACTGTAGTTTGGGTCAGGGTTTTATTTTTTAACAGGACTTAAACTCCGGTATCATCAGCTCAAATTTTGATTTATGTCCAAATACCTGTAATACTTCTAATTATCAGCACTCTCGATTTAAGCATGTTAGCATGCTGAGATTAGCATTTAGCTCAAAGCACTGCTGTTACAGTCTCACAGAGGCTGTGATGTGATAATAGGAAGAGGCATCACATATCTGCATAATATAATATAATATGAAGGGTATTAATAATCATAACCCACCACTTATTTTGTCATATTACTCTCATTACTGTGTGGGGATAACATAAAACCATGGGCCATTTAAGCAAGCACACACACACACACACACACACACACTGAAGGTAGATGTGCAAAGCTTGACATATGTAATACAAAACCATTCCAAGAGTAGTAGAGAAAAACTCAATTAGATATTAGATATCAGTTTCCACTGCAAAGTGTGAAATCCAATCACATAAATGTAATTATTTTTGATGGATTATGATTAGCTTTGAAGGAAATTAATAAAAAAATAAAAAATAAAGGAGATGTTTTGCTCACTATGATAGATAATCTCTTCGCAATTTTAAAGTACCTGCATGCAATTAGATTTCCATGCTGTGTTTGTATGAAGTGAAATGAGGCTGCCTGGAAGGGGAGAACATGTTAAATTTTAAATTTTTTAATTTTAAATTTTTAAACTGTTTATCAGACATTTCAGCAAATCAACAGTCTTTCTCTCTCTTTCTGCTCCTCTCTCACACATTTTCTCTTTCTCTGAGACACACAAACATGAGAGGTCCACTTTTTACTTTACCTTACCCTGAGAAATGTCGGTTTTAATTATTTTCATCCCTTATTTTTTTCTTCTCTGTCTTATATGTATAAACATCCTTATATGGATAAAAAAGGGGTGGAAATAGACAACGTTGTTATTCTTTATTTTTCCAGACACATCTGAAAAACAGATCAATTCATCCATAGTAATCACTCTCCCTCATTGTCTGTTTCTGTTAGCGTATGATCCACTCAGAGAGTCAATAAAAGCAGTACAAACATGACAGAGATGAGCTCTCTATAGTGTTTTCCCTGAGCAAACACAGGAGCCAACCGCCTTACTGTGTGTGTGTGTACTTGGTAGAAAATGTAGAATGTGTGTTTAGAGAAGCCAGCACACCATAGTTCCTTCCACAAATACTTTTACCTGTGATAATGCTTTACTAAAAGGGCAATTAGTGACTATGGTGCATGTGCGTGTCTGTGTGTGTCTGTGTGTGTGTGTGTGTGTGTGTGTGTGTGTGACTGCCTACCCAAGAGACGTGGCATTTAAACTGCCACTCACCCTTTTTAGGATCCAGCTTAAACTATGACATAAAACAATAGAAAAAAAAAACATGGAAACAAATTTCAGTGGAGTGGAATGAATCAAAAATGACACGGAAAACTATATTGAGATGAAAACATACTGAAATACCACCTTACATTATGCTGCAAGATATCGACAAAAAACGAGAAGAACTCATTATACGGTGAGTGTAATGTTGAGCCTGACAAAGCTGCTGATCAATGATCTGAGTTCACTGTCTTGATAGGTGTTTCTATGCGTTTTGATTGGGTCATGTGGATATTCCCCTCAAGGGACTGTCTATTTCCCTTTCCCCCTGTATGTTCACGAAGAGAAGTCATAAAGCCTCTGCATAAGCATGATTTTTTTTGCTCAAGTTGACCCATCGCTAAAAAGTTAAATTTTCATCCCACGCAACATGTATTTGCCTCAATTTGAGCCACCGACATCAGCTTTGTGTCAGACCATTCCAGTGACTTTGTAGGCAATAGTAGCACCCTTTAAAAGTCATTTTGAAGTCAGTCTGAACACGGTATTTCTTCTGCTGTTCTCGCGAAATTCGTGGTACTGGAAGTTTGTTGATGAAGTGTTTACTTCCGCTCTAATAGGTCACTAAGTTAGCATCGTTTTTTTTTTTTTTTTTTTTAGAATGACCTTTAACAAAGTTTAAAGTTTTTGAAAACTCACACATTTGGATTTACTTGGAGGTTGACTGAGGCAATTCCATTGAAATGACTCTATTTCAGTCAAAAATGTTGCTGTTCTAAGGACTGTGACCTTAAGTGTATGTTTGTGTGTGTGTGTGTGTGTGTGTGTGTGTGTGTGTGTGTGTGTGTGTGTGTGTGTGTGTGTTTTCTCACAGCAGAGGATGAGTCAGTCCGTAGTGGGTCTGGATGCAGATTAAAGGTGACAGCTCTTTCTTCTCTTTCTTGATCTCTCTTCTCTCAACTGCCCTGGGCTGTCTGTTTGTCTGTTGTGGCAGCACCTGCTGCAGGTCAGCCCCATGGTCCAGACACATGTGGACACACACACACACGCACACGCACACACACACACACACACACACGCTTAAAATCACAGTCCTTAGAACAACAACATAGAACGCACACACACAGATTTCAAAAACATCACAGACCTACAATTATTCCCTGATGACTAAACACTATGTAATCAAAAAACAGTTTAGAGTTGCTCATGATGAATCTACTAGAGTGTGTGCTTACGACTAGAGAAAAGTTTGAACATTTCTACTTTACCAGGCAAGGTGAATGCACCAATGGATGATTTTGTGTCACTTTAAAACTGAGTTGACCCATTTTTCTAAACCTTGGTGCAATTGTTAAAAATCACGAAAGAGTTAAAAACTCATTCGTCAGAAGGTTCTGCCTCCACCCTTAAGACAATGGAGGTGAACAGAGTGTAGTTTGTTGAGCTCACACCACGGAAACAATACATTTTAACAAGACTAAAGCCCAGTTCAGACCAAAGATCTGCGATGAGATGAAACCGTTTTACAAATTGTATTTAGTTGCTGTGAGCTGTAAATTTACATCTTCCGAGCATGAAGGAAGGAGATAACGTTATCTCGGAGCCTGACTGGGCTAAGCATCGCTTTCTCGGGCAGCTGCCTCCATCCCGTTCAGACTCACGCTGGGTCCGGGTCCGCAGCTGCCAGATCGGAGAGCAGCATGAAAGCGATTCTTCTGGGGACTGACATGTCCTCAGAAGTACACTGACCAAAATATTTGAACTGATCAAACTTTTTTTTGAGCCACTCACAAACCAGGGCAAACAAATCTGGTTGACATGAATGAACAGCAGCAGGTCGGCTGGTTGTGAGTAAGCTGCCTACTGGGTCTCCTGCAGAAGCAGACTATGGTCGTACCATGGAGCTCCCGGCTGTGAATGTGAACTCAATAATAATAAAACATAAAACGTAGCTCAGAAAGATCATGTCAGTGCGTCTGCATCATTATCTTTTCGAAGTTGTGCGTTCGTGTCTGATTGTATTAACAGCAGCCTTGTAAAGGTTAAAGTAGCTGAGAGCGGGGAGGAAGAGTGGCAGGAAACATTTAACCAGCGCTGATAAAAAAAAAAAACACAGTGCTGTCGCTGTCACTACATGTCACTCTGCATTGCCACACACACACATACACATAACAGGTCCCATAAATACAGGTATCTTGACACATTAGTAAGCATGTGTATGCACAACAAGCTCAAACACACACACACACACACACACACACACACACACACACACACACACTTTAACAGTCCATCTCCGGGCTTGTAGTCCAGTCTTTCAGTGTTTATTTAGTCTGTGATCCTGTATCTGTATCTCCGTGCTGTCAGGACAATATGGCAGCCAGACTTCGCTGATAACCAGCCGTATCAGCCGCATCAGTGCAACAACACATCAGTCTAATGTATCCTGCTGTGTGTGTGTGTGTGTGTGTGTGTGTGTGTGTGTGTATGTGCTGGTGTGTGTGTACTCTCATTTTGCTTGTTATTTAAAATTGTTTTGTGATGTGTTTGCCCGGTGCGCGTATCTGTCTTACGCTCAGTTCCTTCTCTGCATGTGTCTGTTCCTACCGCAGTGATATGAGCATATTCTAAGTCAAAGTCACAATAATCTCTCAAATAAAACATGCCTCAAACCTTTTATTAAATATTACTACAGGTTATATAATGGCTAAGATTAATGAGCTCAAATTTCATAGCCATATTATTACACTTTTGTTTCCCTTTTCACTAGCACGCAGTAAATTAAATTCTATCTGGCTGCTAACTACATTATCTGTTGCTGTTGATCAACAATGCGATGCATAGTCTCTTATAGCCTCTTTTATTATTAGCTTCTCAAAAATTAGCAACACATAATGAAAAGTACCAAGGAAAGGAAAAATCGAGGCAAAACATTTGTCATGTACTGATTTAACAAGTGAAATGTGAACTTGAAAAGAAAGTTTTCATTGCACATTAAAAAAGAACTGGTTATTATCTTACTAAAGTAAATTTTAAAGACCTGTTAGTGGACTTCTTTTGAACCAAAACACATCCTGATCTGAAGATCAAGCAAAGGATTTTTTTTTTATGTTAACGGTTATGACTGGTGTTGTCTTTGTTTGTTTTTTATCAAGTCAAATCTATTTTTATTTATATAGTGCCAGAACAACAGCACAACAGAAGTGCTCATGACACATTTCATATAGAGCAGGTCACGAACATACTCTTTAATTTACAGGAACCCAACATTACAGCCACCGTGACAAGATATATGACTAATAGGAATACCAGCAGCAGTGGGCGTCGAGCGGGACCACAGCAGCAGGCGCAACCACAATCCAGGTGCAACCACAACCCAAGGAAACCTGTGAGACGAGAAAGAACAAGGACTCCAGGGAAAATGCCCTGTTAGTAACATGCATTAATGGGACAAGAGTGCACACAGGTAAGGCAAACCTGAGCCAGCCCTAACTTTAAGCTTTATCAAAAAGAAAGTCTTAAGCCTAAGTATAACGGAAGGCTCTACCTTCCATTATACTTTTAAAACCTATAGGAACCACAAGTACGCCAAGTTTAGACTGGGCTGTATTTGTGGCCAGTTTACACCAATGTAGTGTAAAATTATCAACTCCTAATCCTCAACTAGATAGAAGTCACACAAGTATGTTAATCACCATTATTTCTGTAAAAGGAACCATGATGCGGGTCGGCAATGAAATGGACTGTGTGGAATTTTAAAGGATATTTTGATTGTTTGACTTAAGTTTTAATTTAAGACCTATATCCTAAAGCATGTATTTCTTCACCCAGTACAAAGCTGTCAAATAAAACAAATACATTTTGTCTAATGTAAATTGAAAGAGCCTCAACACCCGCACATCCCATCTTCTGTATTCTAATCTAAAAAGAGAGAGCGAGGAGTGTTTTTAAAGCAGCCATTCATTTTAACAGAAAATAATTTTTGTTTGGTGTTTTTTTTTTAATGGGAATGTGGATCTTTCAGATCTATTTGATGAGTGCCTGTGGTTTGCATTTTCCACGTTTTATTGTGTCATGCAGTGTCGGACTCGCACCGTTCTGGTCTTGGTCTTGACTCTTGACATCGTCGTCGGGGGGGGAGGTAGCTCATATCTCTTTACATAAATATTTGTTTCAACTACTATGGGCTAACAGTTAACAAAGAAACAATTAGAGATACATTTAAATGCCCTCTGTAAATGGTGCCCTGCTGGTAGTTTTTTATAAATTGACCTATTTTTACTTAAGTACGGTGCACTTGTAAGTACTCAATTTCCCATTCAGCACCCGCGACTAGGATTAGTGTGGTTGACAGGGTGGGGCGTGTTGCATCACGATGGTGGCTTGATGATATCATCCATCGGCACAACCTTAGTCTCAACCACAACCTTAGTCTCAACCACAACCTTAGTCTCAACCACAACCTTAGTCTCAACCACAACCTTAGTCTCAACCACAACCTTAGTCTCAACCACTCAAAGTCTTGGTCTTGTCTCGGTCTTGGTGATGACTTGGTCTCAGTTTAGGTGGTCTTGACTACAGCACTGGCGATGGCACATAATGTGTTTAAATTACTTGCCGGCACAGTACTAATCAGGCTGTTCTCATGAACCATTGGTACATATAGCTACGAAAAGTAAAGTACTGTAATACATATGTATTCCACGTATTTATTACTGTACGCACCACAGTGACTGCTGCTGCGTGAGAATGCTGAACACAAGTAAAGTGCATCCTCAAAGCTGTAGAAGCAGACTTGCTTGTTTACCTTTGTAAAGTGGCAAAAGTGACAGTGCATGACAATTTGTCCCCTTTGATGAATCAGTTGCCAGCATCATTACTCTGATGCCATTTGGTGGGACATCTTGATCCAAAATGACTCACAATAGCTGACAAAATCCCATCCACTATGTTCATGGGTGGCCCAGTGGGAATTAAATAACCCTGGTAGTGTTAGCATCTTACGCTTCCCACACAGTACTGCAAATACAGCAGCGTCAAACCAGACCAGCTGTCAAAACTAAGATTAATCTTAGTTGTCTGTTTGATTGATTGATCAGGATACAGAATGATTCTTTAATAAGTTGTTTCACATCCAGCATGCCATTAAGTCTTTACTCCAGGGTTAGGTACACAAGTGGTTATTTAAGTCATCAATTACATTTTGGCAGTTTGTAGTAGAGTAACACACACTGATGTAAGAATGAGAGTGATGGCCTGCCTGTCTTATTGTGATATGTGAAAAGAGGGGAAGAGATTACAAAATGAAGCCTGAAGGATGAATTGCTCACCACCAATGCTGTTGTGACATTAGTGCATTAGTCAGGTGGGATGCAGCTGTAGGCGATGTTGTGGCAGTAAACTTTAACAGCCCCGAGCTCCGCAAGTTATTGTGCCATCCCTCTCTCTCTGTGTGCTTACATAGTGTGTTCTTATTCCGAAAAAAAAAAAAAGATAATCAAGTCAGGGTATGTATGCATGGAACATAGCCTGGCACACAGACACAACACATTCTCATGAACAGGTTGGTATGATATTGTGTGAAAAACGTATGCACAACAATTAGTTCGAGATCACGCGCCGACCAGTCACATGACAGTTAAGTTTAGCAGTCTTTTCAGTTCAATTTAGTCAAGAAAAGCGTACTGTGAACCGGGTACAGGGCACTGGGAGGTTATTGTCATTTCAATGGCCATTGCAGTGAACTTTAGCCAACAACAGGTAATCGTTAGACCAAAGATAGTGCTTTGGATTTAAACAGCGGCCCCCTTAAGTAGGACTCCTGGGACACTGACAAATGTTTCCTGGGTGAAAGTCTTGTGCTTTCCACGGGACACAAAACACCAAGTACAACAAGTCGATGGCTATGAAGATGATACACCGTCCCGTCTCGTCTTATTGGTGTCTTTCATTGGTCTGAACTTGCTACTACACACACAGTGAGTGATACAGAGTGAAATTGTAAGTTGTTGTTAATGACTTTTACTTGCTTAACTTTAGCTACGTTTACTTGAGGTAAAGATAAAGGGATATTTTAGCTGGCTATGGTAAACAACAGTCTAGCTAGAGTGAATGAGTGAAATACAAGAAATAACTAACCTAACCGAAGTTCTCTATTCTTTGCCATTAATATAGCATGCTATCTATATTAAAAACAATATCAGTCGCCATAGAATGTTGTCACTGAAAACTAAATGTCATAGCGTCACTGTTAATGCTATTGTACAATGATGTAGATGTTGTAGGCTAGGCTATACATGAGCATACATACATACATACATACACATATCAGTCCCTCCAGGAATTTGTGATGTCGTGATCGCAACAATTCACGCAAATTCAACCAATCACCGTGTTTTTTTATTTTTTAAGAAGTATGCAAAAAAATAATCTCAACTTTTTTTTGCAATTTTCACTGTCTCTCGCAACTTCATTGCAACAAAAATACCAAAGACATCGCAACTTTTATCCTCTACCATGCAGTAACAGTAATTAGTGTAATTAAATAGTCTTATTTTGACCTGCAACTTGTCTAACAGAGAGAGGAATTAGGTGGTATTACTTTATCAAACATTTACATGAACTGATGGATAGCATTTAAGTCATAGCCTACAGAATAACTCAGCAGGAGCACAGTCTGGCCTAAGTACGTTCCCCCCATGCAGCTTTGATATATCTAAAAGCTAACATTAGAATAATGTAAGTAAGGAAAGTTTTGCAAAGCCTGGAGGCTAAGCACCCCCTGTCTTTCAATCCTAGTGACGTCCCTGAGTAGCGTGTAAGTGTCAATGTGTGTGTGTTAGGTTTTGCGCATCAGAGAATACATGCTTCAGAGAGAGCTTAAAGTTATTGTTGCAAACAAGCAATTTACAAGTAACTCCGATGGGAAATTAATGAATGACAGAACAGATAACATTAAATATTACACAACATGTACAGAGTTTGATAATGACAACAGGAGGTGCCAGATCCAATCAAATAGGTCCCGGTCCCAATCTGACAGCATTCAGCTCAAATTAAATAAAAAAAATAATTAATAAATTAAATTATGCTTGTAGTACCGGCGCTAAATTTGTTTATTTTATTTATTAGGCTATATGTTGTTTCTTTGATATTTATTTCTGTTAACAAAAATATATGGGCCGGTTCTTCACAATGTTTGCATTAACATGGAGAAATACATAGCTTTGTAAAATGTCCTCTGTCGTAAGTATCCCTTGAACCTCTCAGGTGCTCTGTATTGGGTGGGGCCAGGTGTCAATTTTGTTATTAGCCAATCAGAGAGGTGTCTTGTAACCTACTGGGTTCTTTTGAGTGGGGCGGGACTAAAAAGAACTGAGAGATTGAGAGAGAGAAGCTAAGGCCAGGAACAGGAAGATAATCTCTAAGTGCTGACTGTAAGTGCAGTACATCGGTTGAATTACTTTTAATTAAAGTTAAGAACCGGGGGATTTAAGTAAGTGTGTAAACCTGCTGAAAATGAAGAGTAAACCGTGTTTTGTTGCTGTTTCAATCGGTGGTATTTCTACTGAAGTGGAGCAAACGCCATAGCCACGTGTGGACGGTTGCTAATTAGCTAACGTTAGCTAGCTAGTTAACTATCAACCTCAGGAGCTGGGAGAAGAGACTGCGTGCGTGCAGAAACCCACGTTGTCACTGAGTTTCTGAGTGAATATGGACATTGAGACCGATAATGATATGAACATTTATAGTAAAGCTTTAGTAAGCTAAATAGTGATTGTGAATTTCAGGATAGTATACATTGAATGGTGCCACCCAGGCTGCTGCAGTAGCCTAGAGGTGCTCAGGACTTTCCGCCACGTGGCAGAGGAGCCTGTGTTTTGCACACAGACGGAGACTCAGCACAGGTTTCTTCACCGTACAGCTTTGAGTTACCGAGGAAAAGTGAGTACAAATTATTTTCTATGAGGATTTCAAATGAGCTCCATCAAGCACGCCAATGTTGTGGTACCACAAACTTGAGTGTTAAAAAAAACGGAGTATTTGATTTCTTTTGAGCCATGAGGACATTTAAAGGGTAAAATGACCGGATTCTGGAACAAATATTTTCTTGTAGGCTATGACATTCAATCATCGTGGTTCAATGTTTATTCATGTGCGATAGTAATTTGATTTAAGTGTTAAATTAGATTTAGTGGCTAGGAACGACTGCATGGGATTTTTAATGTCACAGTAACAGTAACGCTAAATAATAAGCTAACTAGGCATCTCTGAACCCTAGTCAGAGTCACAGGCCCTAATGTGTTGGGTACTGTAGACGCATTCTAGTTTACTATTAACCCATCACCGATCGATCTCTCATGCAAACTAAACTGGCACGATAATCCTGTCAGAAATTAGAATTGAGTGGGTGGGCTGCATGCACATGATGGCTACATACACAATATTATGCTGAAAGATTGCGGCTAAAGCACACACTGTTAAAAATATGGACAGCCTGTCCGTGACGTCCCCCATTGGTTTCTGAAGAGCCCAAATGAAGCTCAAAGTGGGCGGCTCCCACCATGGCAGTCTTGACAGCGCTGATGTCAGAAGAAGCCTGGTTGCTGAAACCACGCCCGCCTAGCTCGAAGCTTCCATGCTAGCGATGGCTAAGAAGCTAGGCTAGGACAAGCTACTGTGTTGCTAGCCCTGTGGTGATGGGGCTCGCTCGGCTACTGCAGACAAGTTCCTCCCTGTTGGTAATTTACTCGTTTGTCCCAGCTTGTCTGAGGTAAGTTAACCCAAATTTGTGAAATGAAATGTGATATAATTATTTGTTATTGAAATAAGACGTTACAAAATTTAAATGTATTAACGCTATAGATCCAAGTCCTATAATGTTAGCTAACTTAGCTCACCTGCAGGCCCTCATTCTTCCTGCTATCAGGAGGTTGAGAGGACTCGGCCATCGCTATTGTAAACTGTGCATGTTAATGATTGACATGACATTGACATTGGTAGAAGTTTGCTGGGGACTAAAGCTTTTTGTTACATTACTGCTATCAACAGCGATGTGCAAGATTATTATATGACTGTTTAGAAAAAAAGACACATTCATATTAGTTACAATATGTTTAGTCATAGCCACCTGTGATACCTTCACCACACAGCATAAACTAAGTACCAGTATTTGTTACTTGACTTTAGACAGCTGTCTTTAAAAAGACAACAAGACAACAAAATGTAATTACTGTCATTTATATTTTGAGATATTTAGGCTCCCTTGCTCCATTTTATCCTGCAGATGTGACATAATAGTATTGTCTACATAAACAAACAGCTAACTTAAATTTGTCATTACCTGAAGCATTAATTACTCGTTTATTTTTCTCCCGTAGTCACAGTGTGTGTCATTATCTCATCGTCAGTTAAATAACATTTGCAGCAATAACGCTGTTACCACCTTTGCTCTTTTTTTATCCCTACAATCACACACTTTGTCTGCTTTTTTTCTCTACAGCCTCATGGACTCTCAGGCCCATGTTGGGCATATATTAACTGTACAGTACCATTCTGTATTTTAGGTAACTGATGTGAGAATGTTTACTGTTGTATAGAACAGATGGATTTTGCAAAATTCCAATGTCTTGTGTAAAAAGTGTTTACTCTAAAAGTGTTCACTGCACAGACAAGAAGGCTTGTCAGGAGTCCAGTTCTGTCTTCTCAAGTTGAGCATCCACTGTTCCGGCCTGTCTGGATCACCTAACGTTTGAGGGAAACAATACTAAGTGAGTACCTAGTGAATATTCATTTTCCAAACTCACACAAACTGCCTTTGCCTAAAAGCTTATTCACTGTAAATTTAAGTGTGAGCGTCTTGCTACGAGGCTTCGGTCCATGGCGAATTGGCTAGTTGACGTGCTAATAATGCTCAAACGTTAAAACATTTAGAATTTCACTCACCCAAAGAACTGGAGTGTAGACTTCTTGGGAGGGTCCATTAGTACAACTTAAGTACAGGAAGCCATATGCTGCATTGGAAATTTGCTTCAATTGTTCAAAAGGCAAAAACAGGTCAAGTGGCAGTGACTCAGGATTAGCGTTAGCTGTAGTGTCAGAGAGCAGAGCTGCAGGGCTAACCTCGTATCACTGCAGACACCTGTCAAAGTGACCATGCCCTTAATTGTGCCGAACTTTAAGCCTTAGTATAACTTAATCTTAGTTATAAAAACTGCCATAAAGTCTCTAACCCTAAGTGGCAGTGATTTAAAAAAATAAACAAACTCTTGTAGCGTTCACCATTTGTCTTCTTTTACAAACAAGTGCTCTTTGCCTGCTGTACAGGTAATGTACAAATAGTCCACTTCTTCTTTATTTCAATCAGGAGAGACTTAGTTGAACGTTTGTAGAATAAGTGTATTTATTGTATGATGCAAAAGGGTGGAATGTACAGTCTTTGGCGATTAGACTCCATCACTATGTAATTTTGTTTTATAAGGGGTAGAGAGGCCATGAGTGGGCAGGAATATCCCCAATGGAGTCTAGACACTGGTGGTGGTGAAGGAAGCCTGAAGATCTGGATGGATGTTATGGGAGCGGGGCTTCTGGTGGAGGATCAAAAACAAGCAGACAGGGTCCAAAATTAACTATTTTGTCCACCAGCCAAATGGCTAGTGAATGTCAAATTTTACCATCCTCAGTAGATTACCATTGTTTTTGGCTGGTGAGTGAAGCAAATCTACCAGCCCACTTGCATTTTTACCATTTGGCTAGTACAGTGATTTGATTCTTTCACGATACATGGGTGGCGAATTGTATTTCGATTTTCATTTCGGGGCCTACTGCATGCATGCAAAAGTATTTCAATTTGATAGTTTTGAGTATTGAGATTCTCTTTTACTTCAACACAAGCAAAAGTTGATTATTACACTTCTAGAGATCAAGAGACATTTCTAAAAACATTGTTTTCTAAGAAGAATGCACATCACGTGTCAGTCTGACATTTTTTAAATTTGTACATAACGTGTATTTTCTGCTTTCGTCCTGTTTTGCCAGAAACAAATATGATGTAGTCGCCGTTAGTGGTACTGTATAAACAGAAAATATTTAGGTGAATCATAGGTAAAAAAAATCACGATACATACAATTTCTAACCCAACAACATCGGCAGTATTGACTGCAAAACAGTTTACAGAATATTTTGTTCTGTATGACCAGTGCAATATTTGAAAATATTTTCTCTGAAATTTTGTATTACATTTATATCAACATTGATGTCAAAACCTAGACTTTCAAACATCAAGATGTCATTTATTAATATGCATTTGTGTCTAAATGACATATAAACATATTTTCCTATTCTATTTTGCCTGGAAAGGCTTCCAACACGCTCGCGTCTCGCGTCTCACGCCGGCAGTGTGTAAGCTCTAACCTGTTACCATGGGAGCCGAAATATAAACGGACACGCCATGCGGCTGACACGCTCGCGCGACGCTTGCAGTGTGTAACCGGCCTTAGGGGCGGGGGCTAGACATGACATTAACAACACTGCTAAATTTCATGTTGATGTCTGACAGAAAGGCTTTATATCCACTGTGTGAATTCTTCCTTTTATTCCCCAAATTATACAGCAACTTGGGGGCATCAATCACGCTAGTGAACATAAATCTTGAAAACACACCTAATAACGACGAGGTGGCATTTATTAGGTTGAAATGAGGAATTTCCATTTTGTGCGGTCAGGAGTTTGGTCATTCTGATTTTACTAATTAGTAAGAACTAACCTCAAACAAAAGACGGATTTCAGATAAGAATACGAAAATGTTGATACACAGTGCCCAATGACTTTGTCCCACCACTGCTACTACCCATTTTAGATGTCAACAGAAATAAAATAAAAGGAATCAATTGAGTAGGGAAATCAACCAATGGAATGCTTAGACCGGAGCACACACCAGCTCAAATCAGATTATTGAGATGCCAGTCTAAACAGCATCCTCCTCTGAGGAAGTCTGTCTCCAGGAGAAACAAAGTTTACCACCTCACAGGGCTGGAGAATCCATCATCATTATGACCTCATAACTGTCGCATGGACTGTTTGTGTGTGTGTGTGTGTGTGTGTGTGTATATGCACTGAAGGGTTGGTGATGGTGTCTGTGGGGCCCAAATAATCACAGTGATGCTAGGGATCATCATCTGCAAGTCATGCACACTTTTCTATACACACACACACACACACACACACACACACACACACACACACACACACACACACACACACACACTTACACACAGCACGCCCCTGCAGAGTCTGTGAGGACATGTCATTCTTGGAGGAAGAAACAAAAGATTCAAGGGGAGACAGACAGTAAGAGTGAGAGGGGTACAGATAGATTATTAAAAAGAGACAGATGGAAAACTAAAGGGTTTTAAAATCATGGATTCCAATCATGGTTTAGATATCTGCCTTTTTAAGATGTATGCAATGCGATAGTCGATGGAATTTTGTTCCATCATTGAAAATGTTTTAATGAATAAAAAAAATCATTGTTGCAGTGGATAATTCACAGAATACTTTTAAACGGTTTCCAGAAGGATTACTTACTGAAGCAATAAGTCCTTATTAAAACTATGTTTTGTCAACAATCCAGAGAAACAATCGCTGTTGTTGAATTTTTTTTAAATACAATTTTCCTGTGTTCAGCATCACAAACAAATTCCTCCATTCGGTAGCCAGCATATGCCCCAAACTATCTGCAAGGCCAGATATCCGAAGACATAGAAATAGTTTTTTTTTTTCTAGGTTGTCTTCTCTTCTCCTCCCCCTCTTTTTTCCAAAGCCTTCATTTCTTCTTGCCTCTGTTGTAATACCTTCAGGGCAGGGCTCATAAAACATTTAACTGCTGATTTTGTTTGTCACCTGCTCAGACATGCCAACAAATAACTCCTCTCCAGGAAACCACGTCACTGGAAACCTTTAAAGTTACTAATTTAGTCTACTGAGGGGAAGTAAGCGTGATGCTAGCATTATCTCTCTCTCTCTCTCTCTCTCTCTCTCTCTCTCTCTCTCTCTCTCTCTCTCTCTCTCTCTCTCTCTCCTCCTCCATTCTTTGTCTAAGTTGGTTGCTGGCACCATCTGTTGGTCACAAAAGTCCATCACTTAAGTTGTAATCTACAGTATTTCATTAAAACCTGCACCATGCAGACACCACTGTACGAATAGAATAGTTTTTTGAAAATCATACACTTTATTTAATTTCAACAGGTCATACAAATTGCAAATAATTATAAAATAAATAGTCTCTTCATTTTGTAATGGTAAACTTTACTCGTTATAGACGTCTTTAAGTGGAAGTGTGTATGTGTGAGCATAAAAACAGGACTCTTTATTCATTTATTTCAAAATGTGTTTTCACACTGACAGTACGTGTGGAGTGTGTATCATGGGTGTGTTAGTCTGTGTTCCTCCTTTGTCTTGTCCTTGGTAAGAGGAAATTCCAGCGATGTCCTGAACCGAATGGGCACCTCCTGCTCCTCACTGATTGGCTGCTTGGTCACGGGGGCGTGGATACGCAGCTGTCCGTCATTCATCAGGGAACAGGAGAGGCCGGACAGATCCAGGTGAGCGGGAATGTCGATCCTCTGGACGAACCCCATCTGAGACGAGGCCGAGGAGCACAAGGAGGCGCAGGAGGAGGAAGAGGAGCAGGACTGGCTCTCTTCTGCTCCGGCCTGCTTCTTGGCCACCACTGCCAGGCTACGCCCCACTAGTTTGACAGTGATGTCACTGGGGGCGTAACCGCGAGCGTCTAGGGTCACCAGGAGGTCGCCGTTCTCTGTGGCCTGTTGAGGTTCCTGGTGCAGCTCTGCACTCGCGGTCTCTCTCTGCTGCTCTTTACCATCACTGAGCCTGAAAGAGAATCGGACACTAGATCAGAAGCAGCTTCATGACTCCACTGGTGTCTGAGGGCATTTTTCAAACCAGCGTTGTTCAGCGCGGGTGAATCAGAGTAGTTTGTTATGATTTTTTTGGGCAGATGTGCGGACCAAAACAACTACACTAATACCCTTTTAAGGTGACTTTCACACCTGCCTCATTTAGTTCAGTTGAATTGCACTAAAGTTCATCTTCCCCCTCGGTGCGGTCCGTTTTGGGTAGGGGTGAATGCAGCAATCACCCCTGGATGCGCACCAAACAACTGAGACCTATGGAGGTCTTGGTACGCTTTCAAGCGAACTCTTGTTTGTCGTGAGAAAGTGATCTGAACTCAAACCGCACCAACAATGTGTACTCCGCAAGTCTCAGCTAAATGGCTCTTTAAGTCAGGTGTGCATTGCAATCTGTGATGTGGCGGAGCATGTAAAATGTACTTCATGTATTTACTTTCTTTCAGACACATCTGACCAATAAGAGTGAACATTCTTGCGTGGTTTGTAATGTAATGCATTTTTGTTCGCTTGGATTTTCGTAAAAAAAACCTGAACAAAGGGGAAAACACTTTGAGAATACAAACTTGACTGCGGCACTGTAAAATTACGTATGGAGAGCAGTAGTAGTATTGAAAGGTTCCTTATGTAATGTCCCTAACTTAACCACAAATGTAAATATTTTAACCGAAACCACAATCTTTTACTAACCCAACTAAAGTAAGTTAGTTGCCTAAACATAACCAAGTAGGTTGAATTCACAACAGGACTCTCAGAGTTGTGAAATGTGACGTCAAGGGGTCCAGGAAAACACTAATACCGTTACAATATGAATGCATGATAACGGCCTTCTGAACCTACTAGTAGGTGTAACAGTCCCTTCTGACCAATATCTATAAGGCTGATAACCACTGACAAAGCCCATTCAATGGAATAATAACATTCAAAATGGGTGAGAAACTTTAGGTGTGAAAACAGCCTAAAACAAAGCCAATCAGGAGTAACCACTACTGAGTTACACATTTACTGTACATACCTAGCCAAAGTGGAGGAAATGAGGGGCAACTTGTTAAATTTGAGGAGGTGGGGCCCATCGTGAAGCTCCCTCAAAAGGCTGTCGGCCAGTTTGGTTCTCTGGTTGAAGAAGTCTTGCTGCAGTGAGGAGAGGGCCTCGTGACGCAGCGGCCACAGCAGCTGCTCTTGGCTGAAGAAAGGGTCATCGCCGAACAGGCTGCTCAAAGCTGCATGCTGGGCCATTAAGTCAGCGTCAAAGGACAGTTCTTGGCAAACTTGACTTCAGCAACCTGCAAATCCTTCTTTTTGTTTCTTTGGGGGCCGATTCCCTCTCTGACTTGATATCTTTAGGCTCCAGTGAAGAGTGAGAACTGAGAGCTTCCAGATTTTCTTTCTTCTTGTTAGTCTTCTTTCTGGTAGTTTGAGAAATGACACAGTACTTCTCTCTCTTATATACCCCAGCTGTCCTGCTCCGTCCCTCCCACTGAACTATTTACACCCCATGAGCTCACTGCTGTTTGTTAGCGTGTGCCAGCGAGGTCAGGAATACCCTGAAACTAATCACAAGGCTAAAGACAGCTCATGGTCATAACCTGTTTGTGTTTGTGTTTGTGTGCCTATGGCCGTGTTAACACTGCAGTTTGAGTTTTACTTTCTACTATATAATGCAGATACAGATTTCTAAAGTGTGTTAAAAGCAAAGATATTTACTCATAACACATTTTTCATGTAGCAGCAGTATGAGAATATCTGGGCCCAGTTTTTCAAAGAAATGTAATC
>NC_041345.1:28259738-28267238 GCF_004354835.1 Perca flavescens | reverse complement strand
CATCATTGTTACTCTCTGCTCCTCACCACGGCGCTTCTTGTGTGCTGCGAGCAAATCCCTCCGCCCAAGTAGCAGAAGTTGCAGTGCTTCGCCTTGTGAGAATATAGTTCCCAGTATGCAGTTAGAAGATGGCTGTGTCTCATGTGACCTTATTATTTGTACACACTGTGACTACAAATCACAACATGTAATGGGGGATACAGTGAATAGGCTAAAGTCCCAATAAGTCGGCGTGTTCCTTTAAGCTTACAGTGGCTAACAGTTTACATTAGCTTGTAGTTTACTGCATACATATAACATTAGCTCATTGTCCAGTAGCTTCTAGCTTTCAAGCAAATGCAGTCAAAATATGATCAGCAACTACAAGCTAAACACTACCAGCTAATGAGATACCACTCAACTATAAGTGAGAAAGGTTAAATAGTACTGTAAACACACAAGCTACAAGGCTACAACCACAATACGAAAAGTCATAATAACACCATTGATAAATACTCACTAACACAGTAAAGGTAGGTGTAAGTGTGTTAAATGGTCAACAGTTGTCAGTTAAGACCATGATGAAGAAACTACACCACTACAGTTACATTAAGTACCTTCATGTTACAGTATGCTTAAATATGCTTGTGATACAATTCTAATCTTACCAGGACAGGTTGGATAACTACTGGACTAACCTAAACCTTTCTCCTTCTGTCTGCAGTCTTAAAGCAACACCGTCATCGGCAGCTGTGTCTGATCGCCGCTGTCTTTTTAGAGCTTGTATACCTAACGAGTTATTAAAACAGGTAGCATCTGAATATAATTATTCATTTAGAAGTTTTCTGTGTCCGGGTCATAATTTGATGGAAAAATAGACATTGAAAAACAGTTTATATTATATACAGACCCAAAAACTTGAAGACACTGACAAAACAGTTCATTTAATGCATTTATTTTTTGAATGCCAATCTCTAATATAGCAAATAATCTCATACATTTTAGATTTCTTTTAACGTTGCTAGTGAAATTAACAAGGTGCACCTTTACCTCCCATCCTGCAGCTACAACTGATAAACACAACAATTTCGAAATCTCTAACGTTACGCATATACAGTAACGGCATATAAAAAAAGATGAAAATGCCACTGGACATTAAACTTTACAAACACAAATGGCACAAAAGACCCAGCTAACAGCCTAATGTTACATTATAGGTTCAGTTAGCCAAACGTTAGTTCGGGATGTATCTACCTAAATATTAATAGCAATTTATACCAGCATTAAAGCATTTAGCTTTACATTGATGTAACCCATTAACAGTGATAACAAATGTACGGTAAACACTAAAGATACTTATATTTAAATGATTATTGCACCATCAGCGATGCCACTCAGATTCTGCCCGCCATTGTTTTTTTGTTTATTTAACGAGCCGGCAATTTAAGATTGTGGGTGATTTGGGAGCGCGAAGCATACACACGTTCATCCTTGGAAATTCTCTGAATGAAGGACAAAGTCTTTGGTGGAATTCGGAAGATCCTCGACATTGGAACAGTCCATCGACGGACTTCAATGACGTGGCATTCTCTAAATTCCGGCTTCAGAGGATCCTTCCTTGACTTTGAGAAACTGCTTTATTCTTCAATGTCACAAAGATGACTCTTTACAATCACTCCCCTTTCAGTTTTGACTCTCAGCCTGACCTCTTTTTGTTTTCATGGTGATTTGGATACACACAAATGGACTGTTGGATTACCTCCCTCACATGCATGCTGCTCATTTTAATGTTTATTTATTAGGGCTGTCAAAATGAACGGTCAACAAACGGTCACGGTTTCCCTTAACGACAGTGGATTCCAAAGTGTTCTGGCCAAATGTCGCAAGATTGTCGGGCACTTTAAGCATAGTCCATCAAACGCTCAGGAATTAAGAGAACAGCAAGTTGCACTTGGACAGATGGAAGAATCACTCGTTCAGGACGTTCCAACAAGATGGAATTCTACCATAGAGATGGTCAAGCGAATCCAGTGAAACAAATCTCCACTGACCACTACGCTGGCTCAGCAAAACAGCAATATTGCCATGTTGACTGCACAGGAGCTTGCCAAACTGCAAATGCTGGAGGAACTACTTGAAACTTGCAGGTACGTTTATCTTTTCTTTTTTTGTGTGCGTGTGTGCGTGCGTGTGTGTCTCTGTCTCTGTGCACACCCTCTCTCTCTCTCTCTCTCTCTCTCTCTCTCTCTCTCTCTCTCTCTCTCTCTCTCTCTGTGTGTGCCTGCATGTGTAGCATATTGACAGGAAGGTAATGAGTGTCTTTCTCTGTGTAGTGACGTGTTTAAAACATCTTGTGCTTTCCATTGCAGATATGTGACTGAACTGCTGGGGGGAGAGCAGTATGTCTCCTGTTCTGTGGTGTTGCCAGCCCTGTGCCACTTATTCAGAGTTATAGAGCCCTCAGACAATGATCCAGTCTATGTAGTGAGGTTTAAGACATTCTTTACCACAGACCTAGCTAAACGCAAGCACCAACCTCACATGGCTAAAGATCGCTACTGCACTTGACCCCAGGTTCAAGGACCTTAAGTGTCTTCCCAAAGCTGAAAGGAGTGAGGTGTGGGCTTCAATAAGCAACCTGGTGGTGGGAGAGAGGCCTACACAACAACCACCTTCAGAGACAACTGAGAAACAGCCGCCAAAGAAGAGAAGGATGTCCGTCTTCTTGATGGGTTCTTCAGATAAGGATACAGATGAAGAGGAAGAGTCCACAGAACAATGTGTGGACCGCTACAAAGCAGAGCCCAAAATGGACATGGAGGGGTGTCCACTACAGTGGTGGTCAAAGAGAGAAGGAGCACATGCCAGGCTGGCACGCATTGCACGCAAGTACCTGTCAACCCCTGCAACCACAGTGCCTTTTGAGAGGTTGTTCTCACTCTCAGGCCACATCATCCAAAAGAAGAGAGCAGCTTTGTCCCCTGATAATGTAAACCGACTGGTCTGTCTCGGTAACTGGCTAAAGTGAAGCAGGATTAAGCCAGTTGTTGCCGTTGTTTGTAACATTTTACACTTGGCACTGTTATGGAATATCTTACTCACAATGTCCTCTTAGTAGTTTTAGAAAAGCAAGAATTTCTTTTTTTCAACATTCAAATTTGGGGTTCAAGCACTTCATATGGCTACATATTACTATTTTGAAGCTTTCTTAACCATTTATACTTCAAGTCTTGCAGTCAGAAAATGTGTGGCAAATCTTACTCATACTGTCCTTTTGTAGTTCAAAAGAGACTAAAAAATGCCATTGTGTTGCCGTTTTTACTACATATGTAAACATTGTAGTTGTTGTGTTTAGCTGATAATGTTATTGAGTCTTTCATTTAGAAAATAGAGAGACAGAATGAGACAGGACTGGCAAGTAAAGAATTGTGTTGGACAGTAGGTATGATAGGATTTCTGAAACTCTGTAACCCTCAAGCACTTCCACCATAGTAAAAAATGTGCCCAACACATTTTAAGTGCATAAGGCGTGATGGTAAGGGTTTCTTTCATGCAATGTGTGGGGAGTGAAGTATATTCTGTGTTTGAAATTGCTGGTTGGGGTTCCTGGAAGATGGTTGCATGTTCTGCCAGATTAGTCTGTACTAAGCAGGACTAAGCCAAATTGTTGCTGCTGTTGTTCTGAAAGATATTAAACATTCTGAACTTAGCAGAATCTTTCCTTGTTTTTTTTCTTCTTCATATTTGCAAAGTTAAGTGATTTAGCATTTAAATATCCATTATTACAAGCTTCAGTCTTAATTTAAAAATTAAAATCACAGCAAATTGTGCAATTAATTAGTTAATTCTTTTTAATCGATTGACAGCCCTAATATTTATGTAATGTTAAATACTGCAGAGAATCATCTGCATAGATTAAAGGGCCGTCCACACCAAGAACGATAACTATAAAGATACCTATGAACATTTTAAAAATCTTTCTTATTCAAGTAGATAGTGCCCACTCCACAATTACAACAATTACATAAAACGATATCGTTGGGATCAGTTTCAGAGTGATTTGATGAACGATAGAAACACTGATGGCCATTCATCTGATAGCATTGCGGAAAAACACATTGAGGTTCAAAGAAACCCACTCTTGTTTGATAAAACATCTTTTAATAAAGTCTTTATAAAGTAGCCAATAAATAGGACATCTGGGAAACAATCGGGCTCACCCTCGGAATCAGTGGTGAGTGTTTTGATATTAACAGAAATGAGACCATTAAAAATAGATAGCTAGCTAACATACCTACGGTAACATTAGCCTTTTAACATAACTTTCTTGCCTTGATATGATCAATAATCAATTAATAATCTGCACCAAATAATCCATAAAAATGAATAAAGAAGTGTTGGTAAACCAAGGGAGGCCAGGGACAGAAATAGTAAGGGAGATGCAAGATGGCTGCCAGTCCTCATAATAACTGGGTTATTATTACCCACCCAGCCCAGTCTGGTCATTATTTAGGGTTGTATGAGACCATCCAGCTTTAAACTCCTCATGTACATATCTGGGTTATGTGTGCATGTGCAAAAAGATAGGCAAGAATACTTAAAATACATTTAGTAAGGCATTTATTTGAAGAAAGTACTTATATGATAATATGATATAAAAGTAAGGTATATTTAATGTTAAAACATTAATGAACAATGTATTTCTATAAAGGTGAACAAAATGGTTCAACATTTTAATACAATACACGTAATCTGCTCACTCAATTTAGCAGCTAAGCGAATGATACCACTCTACCAAGTCTGCACAGTTATGTAGCTGCCAGCAGCGGGTTAGCATAGCATAAGCCAAATGGAAAAAAATTGACCAATCAACACCTTCAAAACGCACTAAATAACAATATCTCGTTTGGCCAGCTGTTTAGCATACAGAAATGAGAGTGGTTTCAAATTTCTACTCTGATCAAGAAAGTGAAAAGTTTATTTACATTAATACAAGAAGGTTAATATAGGTGTAAATTAGCCAGTTAGATGAATGAATATGAAGACAATGTTGTGATCAACCCCAGTGAAGAGGTATCAATTGAGATTCACTAAAATGGGTTTTAAAGACACATTCTGGACTTTGACGGTTCACCAAAAACAATTTAAAATAGTTTTTATATTTTGGTTACTCTGTACATATAGCTATATTAACCTTATAGGGGGGCATGTGATGTAATTTTATTCAAACAGGGACAGTGCAAAATTAAACATTAACCGTGTAATAAAAACGGAAAGATGGAGGAGAGATGCACTGTACCAGGTTTTAGCACAATTGCTATTTCCTGCCTGTGGTTACTGGTAGAACAATAAATCAATTATATAATCCAATACAAATGAAATACAAAACCCCAGATTATACAATTCTAATTCTAATAACATTATCAATTCATGACCTAATCACAATAATACGCCAATATGTGCAAAGGAGCAGCAATAAAATCATCAGGGACCACAGTCCATAGGACTATAATTTGCTGTTTGCACCCAGTGTACATATAATAAAATCTTTATATGCCTAGAGACCAACCAGTATTCCTTTGCTTCACTTACACTAACTTGTTTCAGGTTTCCTAAAAAGTATTAATTATGATAAGGCATCACATAACAAGCTCATAATTATTAACATAAAATATAATAATAATTTTGTTTTATTGGTCTAAATTCCAGTATTCAAATTGTCCGTCCTACAATAATTTGGAACTATGGGAATACAGTTGGGCATATAAAAAACTAAGTTTTTTTTGCTGGTTATTAAAATATTAAAACCTCTACAACAGTGCATTCAAGAGTTTTTGTTATTATCTACAGTAGGTATATGCAGTTTGAAATAATAAAACTGAGACTGCAATTTCTTGAGCATCATTTTAACATTTATCTACTCCATCTGTTTGAATAGTCACTTGTCACTTTTACGGGGACTTTCACACCTGCCTAATTTAGTTGTCTAGTGAGTTGAATCTCACTAGAGTTTGTTTTCCTTCTTGGTATGGTTCGTTGTGCAGGTGGAATGCAGCAATCGCTCTCTGACACGCACCAAAAGCAGACCAAACAGACCAACTGCTGAAAGAACTGTGCATGTTTGGACTAAACCAGCTGCAGTAGTCAGCTGTGCTATGCAATGATGATCAGGGCTACAATCAAGCCATCCAGTTGTCTCTCTATAGTAGTATACTTGCAAAAGCGGCGTGTTGTCTGCTGGCTTTTCCTCCTGTCTTTGTTTACTTCTGGGAGTCCCGTTGGAATTGTTCCGCATTGTAATTCTGACCAATCGAAGAACAGTTTAGGAAATGCGTTCAGAGACACATCTGGCCAGTGGTGTGATTGTTGTCACGTGACTTGTGTTGCTGCATTTTGGTTTGTTTCAGCAACTCATCAACTGATTTTGACCAGAGCAAACATTTTAATGTGAAAAGGAACTCAAACAGCTGAAAAATACTACAATGTATAATTGTTTGCCGTTGGTCCGGACCAAATGAACCAAAGTACAGATGTGAAAGCCCCCTAAGATTTAAAAAAATATATATTAACTTGGCAAAACTCTTTGCAGCGGTTCAAAAAGTCATCCACAGTAACCACTGACACTGTTGACCATTGGACACTTTAAAAGTTTTGATAAATATCCTGTTCTCCATAAATGTCTAAAGTTTCTTCACTAAATGGCTTGGTTACATTTTCATAGTCATCTTCATCATCTTCCCCTGGTTCTCTGTTTTCCTCTACACTGAAACCGACATTGTTGGCTTTTATATTTGCCCTGGGGCCCTCTTCCTTATAATCATGATCTTCGTCGCTCTCTTGCTCCGCATAATCACTGGTCTCCTCTTCCTCTTTGAGTTTCTTCGTGTTGTCCATTGGATCAACATTCACATAGTCAGCCTCGTCGTCCTCATACTCGTTATCTTCGGAATCATTCCTGACTCTGACAGCCACTGAAACACAAGCATCATGAACATCAGAAGAAGTCCTTAACAAGCATTTGAACTCATTGGATGAATGTGTACTGTGGGAGCACAGACATTGAGTTTGTACGATGGCTCCAGTGTGCTTGGCTCGTCGTCTTCTCTTGCAGACCACCACCAAGACTAGCAGGAGCAGCAGCAGACCCCCAGCAGCTACTGAAGAGACCAGCGGCAACAAATGCACTAGAAGAGACAAACATTCAACAGTTAATCCTACATTTTGTCCATTGTTTTACATTCGGATTAACAATGTGATATATCTACACACTAACTGCTAGCTTGTCAGAGAAGACCCTTTTTTCTTTCCGTTTGTGTTATGCCGACCCTACACCAAACAACCTTTCAAGCGTTTCCACCGTTGAGACTAATTTCCAATATCGAAATAAAATCATGAGAGTCTTGCTAGAGTTGGGGCGCTCCCGTCGTCTCAATCGTTTGGTGTAAGGTGGTCAAACAACTCAGTCCTTGTCACTATTTTTCCCGTCGTGACGTTCTGACAAAATCCATGTACATTTTAAGT
>NC_041345.1:28252238-28254738 GCF_004354835.1 Perca flavescens | reverse complement strand
CTACAGACCCAGAGTTTTTTTTTTTATTCCCTGCTTCATGTAGTTCTACTGGAACATTGGGTCAGTTTCAGCAATATGACAGAAAGTTAGTTTTAGAAGTCTTACCTACTGCACCTTCAACTTTCGTCGCCGCATGACACTTACCTTTTGTCAGCTAAACTTTACTGCCCCTGAAAGAACTGTCATCTGGCGGTGCTCTGTACCTGGCTCAAAGTCCCCTTTTGTCAGCTAAACTCAACTATTAATGGCCACAATACGACCAACTCGCAGTTGAGGCTGTTCTCATGAATCATTCATACATATAGCTTTGAAAGGTTAAGCCCTGTAATTCTCATGTATTCCATATTCTTTGCTGCATGGACCCCATTGTGTGTTGCTGTATAAGAATGCTGTGAGCCACATATGGAGAAGGTCGGGGTGGATGGGTGGGTCATAAAACACAGTGTTTTCAAGGCAGGGAGCAGAGTTTGCATCCTGGGGCAAACAAAACACTTTCACCCAGGAAACATGTCTGTTCCTGATACCAGCAACAGCTCACAGAGCTCTGTAGCAGCATCAAGCGACGGCCAGCAGTCGCCTAAATTCGTAGGATATGATGTGAATTGGTATTCATAAATTTTCGTACAGTATCATACAAACCTGTTCATAAGAATGTGTTGGGAGACTATTGAAATATTTAAATTTGGCTTGGGCTCAGGCGTGAGCAATTGGCTCCGTAGCAAATAGTCGTGTGGATGTGCAGACAGTTTATTGTTGTTTATCGTTTATTAAGGATTACTATTAGTCATTACCGTAGTGTAGACAATTCTTCCTGGGGTTCAACATATATGACCAACAGCTCATGGAGCTCTGTAGCCGGCTACCTAACCTATTGTTGACAGTGTTTTTATCATTACTTATAATTCCTCATGGGGGCAACAGAAACTATGCACTATAGCTTTAAAGAAATCCTCCTACAGATTTTACCAGATCAATTTAAAAAAAAAAAATTGTACAATCCAAAAACCTTAATGATGGAAAATTATTAAAACTTTGAATTTTTGTCGAACAGCGTAAAGTAGCATGGCAACCATTTTGCATGTTTTGCTATAAAACAAGTTGTTGCAACTCAAATGTACATTGTCCATTCTGCCTGAAATTACTCATGCTTGATAAGAGTCCAGACACACATATCTCTCTCTCTCTCTCTCTCTCTCTCTCTCTCTCTCTCTCTCTCTCTCTCTCTCTATACAGTGGGGGAAATAAGTATTTGACCCCTTGCTGATTTTGCAGGTTTGCCCACTTACAAAGAATGCAAAAATCTACAATTTTAATCATATGTACATTCTAACAGTGAAAGACAGAATCCCAAAGAAAATTCCAGAAAATCCCATCATATGAATTTATTAAAATTGATAACCATCTGATGAGGAAAAACAAGTATTTGACCCCTGGACAAACACCATGTTAATATTTTGTAGAAAAGCCATTATTGGCCAGCACAGATGTCAAACGGTTTTTATAGTTGGTGACAAAGTTTGTGCACATTTCGGCAGGGATGTTGGCCCACCTCCCCCTGCAGACAGCCTCCAAATCATTCAGGTTCCGAGGTTGTCGCCTGGCAACTCGAATTTTAAGCTCCCTCCAAAGATTTTCAATCGGTTCAGGTCTGGAGACTGGCTAGGCCACTCCAGAACCTTGATGTGCTTCTTCTTCAGCCACTCTTTTGTTGCTTTGGCGGTGTGCTTAGGGTCGTTGTCGTGCTGAAACACCCATCCTCGACCCATCTTCAGCTCTCTCACTGAGGGAAGGAGATGTCGTTCCAGAATTCCACGATACATGGCCCCGTCCATCCTCCCCTCAATACGATGGAGTTGTCCCGTCCCCTTGGCTGAAAAGCACCCCCAAAGCATGATGTTGCCACCACCATGCTTGACGGTGGGGATGGTGTTCTTTGGGTTGTACTCTGTGTTCTTTGCCCTCCAAACACGACAAGTTGAGTTGAGGCCAAAAAGTTCTATTTTGGTCTCATCTGACCACATCACCTTCTTCCAGGCCTCTTCTGAGTCGTCCAGGTGGTGAATGGCGAACTTCATGCGGCCCTGTACATGTTTCTTCTTGAGCAGGTGGACCTTGCGTGCGCTGCAAGATTTCAATCCATGACGGCGTAGTGTGTTACCAACCGTTTCTTTTGTAACTGTGGTCCCAGCTGCCTTCAGTTGATTCATCAGTTCCCCCCTTGTGGTTTTGGGATGATTCCTCACCGTTCGCATGATCAGGGACACCCCACGAGGCAAGATCTTGTGTGGAGGTTGGCGGTGGTGTGGTGCTTCTTCCATTTCCTGATAACTGCACCGACAGTTGATCTTTTCTCTCCAAGTTGCTTTCCGATTCTCTTGTAGCCCATCCCAGCCTTGTGCAGATCAACAATCTTGTCCCTGATGTCCGTAGAAAGCTCTTTGGTCTTGCCCATGGTAGTGATGTTGGATGCTGGTTGTTTGGGTGTTCACAGGTGTCTTTT